>NW_024741462.1:235000-406976 GCF_018991925.1 Homarus americanus
TTCACTGACGTGTGGTTTCCAATTTAGTTTGTTGTCTATGGTGACGCCGAGGAGCTTAGTGGAATCTTCAACCTGGAGTGTGTTGGGACCTAAAGTAATGGGAGGAGACAGGACAGCCAATGTCGGAGGAGAGGTTGATGTGCATAACCATGGTCTTGAAGTATAGTTGATGGTGACATGGTTGTTGGTGTGTGTGTGTGTGTGTGTGTGTGTGTGTGTGTGTGTGTGTGTGTGTGTGTGTGTGTGTGTGTGTGTGTGTGGGTAAAGTGTGTGTGGGTAAAAGTGTGTGTGTGTGTGTGAGAGGTAGAGTATGTGTGTGTGAGAGAGTAGAGTGGCTGTGTGGGGGAATTGGGTGGGAGTGAAGGGGAGACAGGGTGGGAGGAAAGGGAGAGAAGGAGAGACCACTGTTTCCCTCCCCTTGGTGCCTTTTTCTAGCTGAGGGGGAAGGAGGAGGGAGGAGGAGAGAGAGAGGATGACCAGTGCCCTCCCTAACATTCCCTCCTTCCCTCCATCACTCCATTCCTGACCACTGTCCCTCCCATTCCTCTTACACACACACACACACACTCCAGGGTCTCAAATCACGTTTTCTGAAAGTCATATAAGAAGCTTCCCATGTTCTTTGCTATACAAGGTTGTTCATATATCTATCTATCTATCTATCTATCTATCTATCTATCTATCTATCCATCTCCCACTGTTGTTCTCTCTGGTGTTTTTGCCTTCCGCCTTGCACAGGATGGAAGAGTGTGCACAATAAACTAGCCCTCGTGTGTGTTGGGGGTAATCTGAATCTTGTTAAGTTAGGATTAGGTTAGGTTAAGGTTAGGTTAGGTTAGGTTAAGTTAGGTTAAGTTAAAGTTAGGTTAGGATTAGGTTAAGGTTAGGTTAGGTTAGCACTAGCGGTCAGATTACCTTGGGGGTATATTAGGCACAATTAACTAGCTCGAGGTGTGAGAGGGAAGGGAGTGAGAGTGAGAGGGCTGGTGGTGGCACTGAAGGCTGGCACCGGAGGAGTGGGAGGGAGAGAGGGGTGAGTGGGCTCTTTGTTCTACTGTTAATCGAGGTATTGTGCGGTGTCTCAACGTTCCTGCAACCCCCGTCCGTTCCTCTAGCCCCCGTCCGTTCCTCTAGCCCCCGTCCGTTCCTCTAGCCCCTGTCCGTTCCTCTAGCTCCCGTCCGTTTTTCTAACCCCTGGTTCATTCCTCTAGTCCCCGTCCGTTCCTCTAGCCCCCGTCCGTTCCTCTAGCCCCCGTCCGTTCCTCTAGCTCCCCGTCCGTTCCTCTAGTCCCCGTCCGTTCCTCTAGCCCCTGTCCTTTCCTCTAGTCCCCCATCCGTTCCTCTAGCCCCGTCCGTTCCTCTAGCCCCCGTCCGTTCCTCTAACCCCTCGTCCATTCCTCTAACCCCCGTCCTTTCCAGTAGACTAGCATCTGAGCTAAGGACGTCCGTGTTTTCAGATCCAGGGAGAATATGAAACCAGACCACATGACTCACGTACACGCACGCGTACAGCCCGCCAGCATGTCTGATTTATTTATTGACTTACAAATTCAATGAAAATCTCAAATCATTTATGAATAAAATTGCTCACGTGAAGTAGAATTGTGATTACTACTACTACTACTACTTTTTTTTTTTTAACGTGGCCTCCAGCCTCCCCCAATAGCCACACCTTCGCCACCATTTATTTACCTTAATATTAAATATCCTAATACATAAGTAGCTATCCTATCTGTGTTAAATTAGTTGAGCCGCAGATCTATGCGGCATTCAGTGACAGTAGCCTCGTAGTCGATATCTGCAGCAGTTGTCAGAATTGGGGCAGAAGCTCTCGTTCCCCTGAGGCAGAGCAAAGCCGACCGAAGGAGAGAGAAAGACAGTCGACATCTCATCCAGGCTGTAACGAAACTTCTGGGCTGCTGCTTCTGTTCGGAGATCACCTCCGCGAGTCTGGCGTAGAAACATTTGCACTTGGTCCCATCCCACAAGAGGTTGTGAACACTAGAGGAGTGAAGCTGCCTTGGTCAACGTTTTGGATTCTCTCCCCATATGCCCTACTACTACTACTACTACTACTACTACTACTACTACTACTACTATTACTACAGCTAATAATAATAATAATAATAATAATGATAATAATAATAACAACACGGGGACGATAATGACTAATGATGACGCCGCACTGACAAAGAATAAGAAGGGAATAAAAACGAAAACACAGTGGGGGAAAAAACAGACTAATTTCCCCCACTTATTTCCCTCACTCATGTTAGGTTTTTCGGTCATAAAACTACGAGGGGAAAAAAAACCCAGGACCATAAAATATCTTGTGGTTTTAATAGAGTTATGTGGTTTATATGACTCAGGTGTTTAATTAGGTTTTAAATTGATGTTTTTTTCTCATATTTCAATGGTTTATTTTTTTTTGGAGAGGTGTTGATCTGTAATTAAACCTGCATACCTGTGACTGTATATATTGCTGTATTTGCGTGAATGTATTCTTACCTGCAGTTGTATTGTGTTTGTATATATTAGTGTGTACGTCTGTCTCTTTTTGTAACTATACCTGTACTTGTGTCTGTACCTGTACTATCATATACACCTGTAGCTCTGTACCTGTCACCTGTCCTGCTGTCTATGAACTAAGGGTAAATTGACAGCTGGAGTTGAGTTGAGAGTTGTGTTGCTGACCCGTGTGTTGGTCTCCTTGTATTACCACCACAACCACGACACTCCTACCACCATGACAACCACGACAACGACGCTACTACCACCATGAGTACCACGACACTCCTACCACCATGACAACCACGACAAAGACGCTACTACCACGAGTACCACGACACTCCTACCACCATGACAACCACGACAAGACGCTACTACCACCACGAGTACCACGACACTCCTACCACCATGACAACCACGACAACGACGCTACTACCACCACTACGCGTGTACACCGACACTCCTACCACCATGACAACCACGACAACGACGCTACTACCACCACGAGTACCACGACACTCCTACCACCATGACAACCACGACAACGACGCTACTACCACCACGAGTACCACGACACTCCTACCACCATGACAACGACGCTACCACCACGACAACCACATGGCCAACACCACCACGACTACCACACCATCCTACCACCACTACGATAACCACACCACACACCATTCTCTTACCACCATCACTACGACAACCACATCACAGGTGGTGGTGGTAGAGATGGAAGTGGTAGTGGTTGTGGTGATGGCAGAGGTGATGGTAGCGGCGGCGGAGGTGGTGGTGGTGATGATGACGGTGACCTTCCCACACATTGGTACAGAAGGTCAGTCTGGCCCCGCCTGGCACTGATGGGGTCACCCTCACCTTACACTCCACCACCACTACCACCATTTTTACTGTTGATTAATGTTTTGTAATGGTAATAATAGTAAATAACGGTCTATTAACGAATACAGCAGCCATTAGCTCAACATATACAAATGGCTTTAGTGATGTGTGTAATAATAATAATAATAATAATAATAATAATAATAATAATAATAATAAACGGTTTATTAATAGAGTTGCAGCCGGTGGCTGAAAATATACAGACTTATATTTGATTTAGACATAATGATATAATATGCATTGAATACATTTACAGGGCTGTACAGTACATAAATCAGGAGTTGTTTTTATTTTAACAATGGATGGGATGGTGTTGTTCTTATATCTATCGGTGCGGGCTCTTATGGGCTGAATTTTGTTGTAGTGGCGGACTGAGCGAGTTGGGTGGGGGGCTGCCGGTGGCAGGAGGTGGCGATGACGAGGGTGGTGCATTAGTTGGCTGCCAAACCCTTCCACTGCTTGGTGGTGGAGGTCACTGAGGGATGGCATTTCCAGGGTGGAGAGAGCGTTGATGTAGCCGGAGTATTCTGCGCCGAGCATGATTCTGCAGGCCCTTTTCTGTGCCTTCTCTAGCCGACGTTGTTGGGTGGAGTTGAGAGAAGACGACCAGGCTGGGGAGAATAAAGGCGTTGTAGATAGTCCTCAGCTCTGGCGTGGGTGTCCCAAGTGACCTAAGTCGTCGTGCATGTAGAGACGGTACGAGGCTGCCTTGACTGCGTTATTTACATGGGCCTTCCAGTCCAGTTTGTTGTCTATAGTTACACCCAGGAGTTTGGCAGATTGCACCAGCTGGAGAGGATGGGCACCCACTGTGTGTGTGTGTGTGTGTGTTTCACCTCAGTGTCACATGGACGTGTGGTAGTGTCATTCGGGCGGGGCGGTGTCTTGTCACGCTAAAGGAAAGACTCATGTCATGCTAAGGAACGGACTCATGTCATGCTAAAGGAAAGGAGGACCGTGTCATGTCAAGTCACGTGGCGGGGGGTGCGAAGTCTTAACAGAGTCCCTTGGGTGGTCATAATCCCAGAGACGCGTGGCACTCCTTAGCGTCCTGCTCTCCCGGCTATATCCTCGTAGTCCAGCCACCCAGCACACACACGCCACGCACCAAAGACAAGATGAGTCGACCGTTCCTTTCACCTCCGGCTGTAATCCTGCCGGGGGACGTGCTTCTGGCGAGGCTAAACATCTCCCCCCGTGACACTCGGAATTCTTTTTTGGGGGGGGGGAGACTTGGAGGGTATCGGTGGCTTGACGAGCTGCTAGAAACGACTTGTGGTGGTGTAATCTGATGGTCTTTTAAGGCCCTCACGATGTTGTGCTGTAGGCCACAACTTATACCTCATCTCCCTAGCGTTCTGTCTCTCCAGTTCCTTCCCTTCCTTGCTTTCTCTCCTTCCTTCCTTCCTTCCCTTGTTTTCTCTCCATCTTACTCGTAATAGGCAAACTGTACTCCAGGATTTGTCAATAAATTTGTTAAACTAACTAAGCTTCCCTCTGCTTTTTCTCCCCTTACCTGCTTTCCTTCCTTGCTTTCTGCCCCTTTCCCTCCATCCCTCCCTCCCTCCCCCCCTTGCTCTCTCCCTCCTTCCCTCCCTCCCTTGCTTTCTCTCCCTCTTACTTGTTTCTCTCCCTTCCTGCCTCCCTCTCCGCTCCTCAAGTGTAGACAAGTTTAGAAACAGTGTCTCGATATATAAAACTTTCTTGTCTGTCAACTCATCTAGCACCTCTCCTCTGTACCCTGTGTGTGTGTGTGTGTAGGAGTGTGTTACTAGGTGTGGTGGTATCAGGGTGTGCCACTAGAGTGTGTTAGTAAAGGTGTGTTGTATATTGCCCCGCCCTCACATTCCATCATCCTCCCCTCAGAAACTCTTCCCCATTCCCCTCAAAACACCTTAATTTATGTGTTTATAAAGGTGCAATGATAGCGGTTAATGGTGCAGGTGGTAGTGGTGGGAATGGTGGTAGTGTTGGTGATGTTGGTAGTGTTGGTGATGGTGGTAGTGTTGGTGATGGTGGTAGTGTTGGTGATGGTAGTAGTGCAGGTTCTATACAGCATTGCTCATTGTTTTATTCACCAGTATGTCACCCCTTGTGTGTGTGTGTGTGTGTGTGTTCAGTATAATCACATGTGGGGTTAATTGGTATGCCCAGTTATGCCCAGTTATGACTAGCTTCTTATGGACAATACCCCACCCCCCAAGCGTGAGTGAGTCAGTACATGTGTGAGTGAGTGAGTGAGTGAGTGAGAGGAACGAGTCTTGTGTTATTCAATATTGTGTAAGACTAACATCCTACCCCTACCTCCTTCCTACTTCACTCCTATCTCTCCCTACCTCACTCACACCTCCACTAGTGTACCTCGCGACCTCTTTCTCCCCCACACACCAAACCTCAGACTCTTACCTCCCTCCTACTCTCCTCCCTCAATGCCTCGTGCCGGTCCTGTGATAGAGTCGTCCACCACCAGCATCTTCTCCCAGCCTCCTTGCCCCGCCCTTTTCGTCTTCCTCCTCCTCCTCCTTCTTCTTCTTCTTCCCCCCTCCTCCTCCTCCTCTTCCTCCTACTCTTCCTCCTCCTCTTCCTCCTTCTTCTTCTTTCCTCCTCCTCCTCCTTCTTTCCTCCTCCTCCTCCTTCATTTTCACCTCTACCTCCTGGTCTTCCTTCTCCTCTACCTCACCATCCCTCCTCCTCCTACTACTCCACCTTCTCCTGCTCCTCCTTCATCACTAACTCCACCTCTATCTACTCCACCACTTCCATCAACCACCCTCCTCCAACTCCACCTCTTGCTGCTCCTCCTCCACCACCACCTCCTCCTCCAACCCCATCATCCCTCCTCATCCCTCCTCCCCACCCCTCCTCCTCCTCCTACCTCCCCCACCCCCCCTCACATATCACCCTCATCCAACCCTGCGGGGGTATATAAAGTGCGAGATGCCCCCTCGTCCTCATTCCAGCCGAGGACCTGCTCGAGGCAACACCTACATCGTCGTCAACCTTCTCCTCCTCGTGTTGTGGTTTACCTGTCTCGTGACCCCCACCAGGAGATGAAGCCTCCCGCCCCTCCCCCAACAGCCAAGATCTCCAGGGAAAACACGGGAGGAGCCACCTGACGAAGGGACGGAAGAACAAGAAGAAACAGTTTGTTATTATCGTCGACGAAAACCTACAAGGTGTATATAGCCAGTGGAGTGTTTTTGTTTGTGTGGTGGTGATGGTGGTAGTGGTGGTGATGGGAGGGAAGGTTGAAGTGGTAGTCCGCCTCGAGTCTTTTCTCAGTCAAGTATCACCTCCTTGACTAGGTTCCTCCCGGGGTGGTGGTGGTGGTGGTGGTGGTGCAGGATGGGTAGGATGGGGGAAGTGGGGGACTTCAGGTGATTGTGCCATGATCTGATAGGCACCCCTAGACTAGGCAGGGTGGTGGTGACAGGAAGAGGAGGAGGGAGTGAAGAACCTGGATTCTAAATGGTTCGTGTTAAATCTCCCTCCCTCCTCCTTCACCTCACCCCCCTTTCACCTCTCCCCTTCCTCCTCCTACCCCTTCTTTTTAACTTGGAAATTAATTCACTTTCTTATTGACCATTATCCACTCCAGTCACGACACACACACACACACACACACACACACACACACACACACAAATGACAATGTCTAGGAATTCCTGTCTTTTATTATACCTGACTCTCTCCTGCACCTGAGAGATAAAAACACAGATCAATTAACAGGTGATGTATAGAGTATCTGCTACCAATCCTTGTCTATCCACCATTCATCACCATTGTCCACTTATCACCATCACCAAGTACTGTATACCCACCATCACCACATATCACCCACCACCACTCATCACTTTTACTACCACGTATCACCATCATCACCCATACTCATCTCATCTCTCATTTTCCACGTTATCTGTCCACGTAACTTGGTCTTGTGTCTGAGTGTAAATTCATGACTTAAAATTATATCTGACCCGAAATGACGTCAAAACTACACTGAGACTCTACTTAGTACCCCTTGTTTACTTAGGAGTGTAAATTAAGAGACGATTTTTTTTAAGGACTTTAGTTTTTTAGGGAATTTCGGTTTTAACGGAATTTCTTTTATTTTTTTTTTTATATTTTTTTTACGAAATTTCGGTTTTTACGGAATTTCGTTTTTTTAAGGAAGTTCGTATTTTTTAAAGACTTTCATTATATTGCAGATATGAAAGTATCATTAATTTTGTGATAGAATTTTAGGGTAATTACCAACGTTGTGTTTAAATGAGTTAGCTAGTTTCTTAAGGCATGAGGTTAAGGGGGAATATTAACTCTTTTTTTGTTTAAGTTTTCCTGAGAATCTGACCTTGGCGTCGTAACTTTAGTGAATAAATTGGTTATATACGTTCTTACATCATTGGTTAGAGAGGCAATTGGAACTTAGGAATATCTTTGAATCCTATAACTCCGTCGTGTCGTGTTGGGTCGTGTCGTGTCGTTCACTATAATGGCATTTTACTGTGATATTTTAGGATTTTTTTTAGGTAATAATAACTAGAATTGTGTGTGTGTGTGTGTGTGTGTGTGTGTGTGTGTGTGTGTGTGTGTGTGTGTGTGTGTGTTACTGTGTTTTTCTGTTAGTAATTGGAGGTAAGTTAGTTTTTTTATTAATCGTATTACCTACACTCTCCCCTCTCCCCACTCTCCCTTCTCCCCACTCTCCCCTCTTTCCCCTCTCCACACTCTCCCCACCCCCACTCTCCCTTCTCCCCACTCTCCCCTCTTTCCCCTCTCCACACTCTCCCCACCCCCTCTCCCTTCTCCCCACCTCCCCTCCCCACTCTCCTCCCCACTCCCTCCACACTCTCCCCAATTTCACACCCCTCTCTCTCCATCCCTACACACCCCTCTCCCCCCCACCCTCCCCCTCCCCCACTCTCCACACTCTCCCCCACCCCCACACACACCCCTCTTCCCCATCCCCACACACCCCCTTCTCCCACCTCCTCCCCACTCTCCACACCCCCTCCCCCACCCCCACACACCCCTCTCCCCATCCTCACACACTCTTCTTTCCCACTCCTCCCCACTCTCCACACTCCCCACCCTTACATACCCCTCTCTCCCCATCCCTACACACCCCCTTCTCCCCCACTACTGCGACAACTCCTCCCTCGTGTACATTTTTCAGTAGTTATCCCTTGAATAGGTCAGTTTTCTTTGTTGTCGAAGGTAGAGGTAAGGTCTGTCTTTTGGACGAGATAGATAGATAGATAAAATACATACATACATACATACATACATACATACATACATACATACATACATAGGTAAATAGGTTAGATAAATATTATAAAGATAAGTAGATAAATAGGGTTAAAAGTGTATCGGAATATTCACTAAAGTAACGTACGTGTGTGTGTGTGTGTGTGTGTGTGTGTGTGTGTGTGTGTGTGTGTGTGAGGAGTACTTTACAGTCACACGTGAATCTTGGTCGTTGGCGTTGTGTACTGTAGGTGCTGTGGCTGTCCCCTTTACCCCCTCCCCCTCGTGGTTATTGGTGAGGGGGAGGAGACGTGGCAGTGTGGAGGAAGGAAGGAGATAAGTTGAATTTTTCTTTTGGATTACGGCGAAGGTCTCTATCTATCTATCTATCTATCTTTCTATCTATCTATCTATCTATCTATCTATCTGTCTATCTATCTGTCTATCTATCTATCTATCTATCTATCTATCTGTCTATCTATCTGTCTATCTATCTATCTATCTGTCTATCTATCTATCTATCTGTCTGTCTGTCTGTCTATCTATCTATCTATCTATCTATCTATCTGTCTGTCTATCTATCTTATCTATCTATCTGTCTATCTATCTATCTATCTGTATGTCTGTCTGTCTGTCTGTCTATCTATCTATCTATCTATCTGTTTGGCGATTTAATTGTGAGGTCACGTCAGGTCAGGTCAGGTCAGGTTAGGGTGCAGAAATGGGTGTTGGTGGGTGGGTGGGAGTGGGTAGGTAAGGTGGGTTATTCATGACCAAAAGATGGGCGGCGGCCTCGGGCAGAGGTGGGCTGGGTGGGCAGGGTGGGCAGGTCTTGGGTGTCGGGACAACAGCTGTTCACTACACTGGCCGTTACTCCTCGGGTTACGCCACTGTTATCGGGTGTCACCTGTTGCCACCCTGCCACCACTCTGCCATCATTACGCTCTTAGTTTGCCACCATCACCCTGCCACAGTAAACTATTACCACCACTTTTCCAACAATAACTGTAACCACAACTACCACAACCACTGACTGACACACACACACACAGACAAGACCGGCAAACAGACACATACACACGGACAGGTACAGCAAACACACACACACACAGGTAGACAGGTATACAGTAGTTCCGGGAGACTCTCATTAAGGTGTTAACTAGCCATCAATAAGCTTACCCCTCCACCCTACGTCTCTTCCTTCCTTTGTCTGGTAAATGGTGCCTTACCTACACCCCACTAATCTCTAATACTCCCTGATACTCCCTAACACTCCCTAATACTCCCTAATACTCCCAGATACTTCCCTCATACTTCCCTCTTTATCTCGAACAATTCATCCTTCTGTATTCGTGTTCTCAGAATTCCGGAAATCTCCCTCGCATTCCTGTAATACCCAACTTATCAATTCTTACTAAAAAAAATATATATAGATACCAAATTCTACCACCACCACCGGCACTATTCTACTACAATGGCGACGTGAATACTGTGGATAGATAATTTTGCTTTTGTTGGAGCAATTTGAGAATTTGTTTTAACCCCGCACGCCATCATGTTTACAAAGCCACATATTTTTTTTTTAGGCTCGTGGTGTCTGTGTACATGGGATTATGCCTAATTGACGCTCGCTTACTGATGATGTTACTGTTCTGTAATCGTCAAGTTTTTAATTATGTTTATTCTTTGCTTAAACTATAAGTTCTTAATATATTTTTAAAGTCTATATAAAAAAAATCATTAAACGTTAAATTAATATTCTATCTAAAATTCAATCTTGCATTCGACTCTAAGATTACTTTCTCCATTAACCACAAACTACAGTTTACACGAACTTCCAGTAAACTTTCAAATGTATATTTTCTGTATACGAGTATAGATCAACAGTAAACTGAAACTGTGGTAGACTAATTGTTTATAGTTTACCTAAATGGTTTATTTTGGTAACCCTTGTACAATAACGGAAGACAATCCTCTCTCCCTCCATCACCTCCTTTCATCACTCCCTTCACCGCCTCCCTCGACCACCTCCCTCCACTTGTGTACATTATACCAGCGCTCAAGTGTTGGCTTGTTGAGATCCCGGTCCAGCTGCGCACTTATTGAAGTAGTAAGTAAGCAAGCGCACTTGTTTAGAAGAGGTCGTCAGGTCTTATTTGCGCATTCCTCAGGGTTATTTCTAGAGGTCATAGAGTACTTAACACATTATCTAGATGCTCTAAACTAGTTGTTATTGTATAGAGGTCGTACCCTAGTTCCAGACACGACACTACTAGAGGCTGACGTGAGTATCCAGGTCGTAGCCTAGTCAGATAGCCTCCTTACCGCCTGCACGAACGAGGTCTTACCCTAGTGTGGTAATGTTTTATTATAATAAGTATTTTTTCTACTTGTTGGGACTGCTTGGCTAGTTATATATTATTTTTGTGTTAATTACAGTATTTTTTATCATTCTAAACTCGAGTTGAGTCATATTTACGTTAAAAAATTATTATTCGTGTTTGTATATGTTAAAAACCTCGACTTGGTTTCATGTAAGTTCAACGAGTATTTAATCCAATTTAGTTTATATTTATCGTTAGTATTGTATTATTAATAGAGGCCACAAGACTACAACTACATCTAAGAGTGAATGTGTATCCAATCCCCAATCCCCTTCCTTGTCTTTAAAAGGTAATCCTCGCGTTGCCTATTTGGTTCCCAGTATCAACAATTTGGCCGTGTAACTTCTCGACCAAACACTGACTTTCACGCCTCTCATATTTAGGGGGTCCAGGATGTGTTGCTGACGTGTGTGTGTGTGTGTGTGTGTGTGTTGCTGACGTGTGTGTGTGTTGCTGACGTGTGTGTGTGTGTGTGTGTGTGAGGCGTGAGGTCGACCTGTGAAACCGATTATTATTATTATTATTATTATTATTATTATTATTATTATTATTATTATTATTATTATTATTATTATTATTATTATTATTATTGTGTTCTGGAGACAAAACAGCGTCTCTCGCGTGAATGCAAGCCGAGGAAGATATATGAATGGTCTTGTTGAGCTGCCGGGACCTAATTTGGCATTGTTCGTCATTAGTGTTTTAGCTTTGCGCGCCATCTAGGGTAGCGGTGGCGGGATGGCGGGAACGGTACCTGCTTTACACATATGGAGAGAGTTAGAAGGTCTACACACACACACACACACACACACACACATGGATGGATAAATTACCTGGTTCTGTTTTAGTCAAGGTTGTTTTTTTCCTACCATGATTATGACGGGTTGAGCTTGCTTTAGGCAGTGTTTATTTACAGTATATGGTAAAGTCGCCATTTTGATAATACTACATGTACAGATATATAGTATTTGTCATGCTTGTACAATAGAAAGATAAGAGACTTAGATATAGCTGAATATAGACTGACATAAATACATACAATTACTGTTATCCTTGGCTGTCTCACCCAACCATCACTCCTTCATCTCTACTCCCTCCCAACACCTTGCTTGAATCGACTTACAGTTAACCATTGTTTATATACCTGCTGCCCTGTCTGTGTATACAATGAACCAAGGTGAACTTAATGACGATTTTAATCAATATCTGTCTATCTAGCTGCTTGTATGTATGTGTGTCAGGTTCACAGTTAAGTCATACGCTCCTCCGTCACTCAGTCACACGGTGGGTACACTCACTCACACACACACACACACGTAGAGGAAAGCCTTGTGGTTTGTGATGAGTTAACGAGGTTATTTTTTAGTGCTTGGTGTCTTATGTATAATAATAATAATAATAATGAAAAATAGGATAACTTACAAAAATATTAGTAAATGATAGGAAGAACTTAATGTTGGTAATTATAAGAATATTTATTTCAGTGCAGAATGATACTTGATAATATTTAACATTCCCGTGTATATTTTAGTTTACCTTCACTCATCAATGTTTGCCTCACCCCCTACCCCCTCCTCCTCCTCCCCCTACCCCCTCCTCCTCCTCCTCCTACCCCCCTCCTCGCCTCTCCCCACCACCACACACACTATGCTTGTTTTAATTTCACTGCATTTATTTTTTTATGATTTATCTTGATGTCATTATTTTTTTCGTTTTTTTTTTATTTAATTGTAATTTCTTCTATACTTCTGACGTCACTTGGTGATTTTTTTTCACTGGTTTGAATTTTTAGTTATTTTATTTATTACTAATGAAGGTGGCAGTAACCGCGAGTATTATCATTTTACAACATGTTACAGGAACTGGTGTGTGGTAAAGCCAGCTGTTTTATTACTCTTTTGAAAATATCTATTACTGAGTATTTCACCATCATCGTCGTCATCGCTATCATCATCATCATCATCACCGTGGAAACTTTTATTACAAAAATACATTGTTGGGACATATTTAGCGTAAAAGTTAATGATGACAATTTACTCCGATGGAAACTTAAACTTTTATCTTATTTCTTGAACTATGCTTAACTAAATCGACTAACTGGACCATTATTACTGTATCTGAACTACTTATGAACACAGTGAACAAATTTGAACTTGTAAGACAATATTACGCAATGAATTATCAGTATTTTTCTTGGTGTAGCAAAAATCCGGGTGGTGATTGGTCAAGTATACTGGTCAATGAGAGCGCCGCAAGGTTTAAACTTAGCGGGAGGTGCTACATTTATTATCTCAGCTTAACATTTTTCAGTATAGAATTTAAAAACCCGTAATAGTGAATTTTAAAAAGAAAAAGTAGGATAATTGTGTGTTCAGTATAAAGCTCGCTAAAACTTCCCGGCTTACAAACACCATGGTTGATGATTGGTGGAGTGGGGCCAGCCAATGGGAGCGCTGCTAGGTGTAAACATCGGGCGGGAGATGCAATAAATATTTACAATGGCGCGCTCGAACAGAAGACAGACAGAGCGGGTGATCTCGACCAGTTTGCCCCCGAACAGTCTAAAATAGCTTCGGGGAAAATGTTTCACCTCCTAGAATCAACAGTTTAGGCCTACATAGTGTGGCGTCACGAGGGGAGGTAACTGTAGAAGCGGGTTGTGGCCAAGGAGACCGACTAAACCAGCTTTGACTCCTAAATCGTCTGGGATAAATGTTGAATTGGATAGTGACTGTATAATAGGAACTGGAGGTGACTGTAGATGATGATGTTGTAACAGTAGGAGCCGCCAAGACAGTCTGGGTTAGGTTATGTTGATAAGATGGACGTTCCACCAAGCTCACTACCTCCACATCTCCCCTCCCATCCCCTCTCCCTCCCCTCACTTGCCTGCCCACAACCACCACCTCCTCCCTGTCCCAACGTCTTCACCACCCTCTTCCATATTCTCTTCCCTTTCCACCACCACCTCTCACATAACCAGTCACTCTCTACCATCAACCAACCCCTCCCTCTACATCCCCCTCCTTGCCTCCCCTCCCCCACAAACCTCTTCCCCTCTAACACCCTAACCCCCCCCCCTCCCCCCAGTCCTCTCCATAATTTAGTTTTTCCTCTCGATGTGTAAGTTTTTGTAGGTGGTGGTGGTAGGTGGTAGGTGGGTGGAGCACTAACCAGTGTACGTGGTGGAGTGTGTTCCTTCCTTGATAATGTACAATGGGTGGCAGTGTTTGGTTGGTGGAGGGGGGTGGGAGGGGAGTTAGGGGGTGGGTAGATGGAGGGATAAAATGTGCTAAGAGAGGAAGAGGGGGGGAGGAGAGGTGAGATATAACAGAGAGAGAGAGAGATAACAGAGAGAGAGAGAGAAAGAGAGAAAGAGGACGACTTCTCAAGCACCAAATTACTAATCACACATTATTTTTTTTTTACTCTTCATTAAATTGGGGTCAGAATCCTTTGTAAACTATAGAGGGAGTTATGTTTCAGGAATCTCTCTCTCGCTATGGTGCCTACATTTTGGAGGTAACAGAAGGTGTGTGGGTGGAGGCAGCAAGATTGAGTGGTAAAAAGAACTGGGTGGAGGGTGTTTGGAGAATCTATGAGGGTGTAGAGGTGGTGGCTTGGTCAGCCACGAGGCTCTCGGTGCTGGTCAACTATGGCACCCCAGCCCAACCTCTAGCACCCAGCCTAGCTACTAGCCCCGGTTTATCTACTAGCCCCCAGCCTGACCACTAGCCCACGGCACTATTGACACCGATGCCCACGAGGTCGTTGGTGATTGTGGATGTGGGTATCCTATAGCCAGCCCTCAGGCCTCAGCCCTCAGCTTATAGACCCGTCTCCCTCAGTGAGCGGACTACTAAACCATCCCGTCATAAAAGGACAACGGCCGGTGTGAACTTTGAGGGCTGGAGGGGCGGAGGAAAGGCCCTCACATCCCGCGGGACCCCCTGGCATTCCTACCCAACCACGCCCCTCCCTCTCTCCGTTCTCCCTCCCTCGCTTGGCACCCCCCCCCTCCCTTTCCTGGCACCTCTCCTCCCTTAGACCTCACCGTTCTCTCCCTTGATTATCACCCCTCCCCCTTGGACCCCCCCTTCCCCCTCATATGGCACCTCCCTCCTCTACCCTACAGGCACTTCTTTCCTCCCACCATCACCCTCACCCAACAGGATCCCCTCCCTCCCTCCCTCACATTCCCCGTCACTCTTCCCCTCCCCCTAATTTCTTCCCTCAATTCTTTACCCTCCCTAACCCTTCCACATCCTCCTTTCCCTCTCTGACCTTCTCCCTCATTTTTTGTACCCTCCCTCACCCTCACACACCCTCCCTTTCTGTTTTTTATGGTGTTGATTATACGGTTTGTTTATTTACACGACTGCATATGAGTTCCCTGGGGGTGATGCAGGGCCGTGTGCTTCATCCCTCTTCTTTCCCTAATGCTAACCTAACCTAACCTAACCAAGGGACGAAATAGACTGTAAATAGAGGTACTGTATTCGTATTTTATCCGTCAATTCGTGGTTCTTTCTTTTTACACTTGAATGTTATATTTTTTACATTCAACATTCGGGTCTAATGATTCGGTGTGTCTGTCTGCACGAACATTTATATCTACTAAACTTATTATAGATATGTGAGGGAGTGTAGTATGACTGGTATATATTATTTATTATTTAGTTGTTTATGTGTAGTTGTAGTAGTCTTATGTGGGTTAAATATTGAAGTTTAATGAGATGGGTGGTGCGAGTGAGAGGTGGATGTTGTGGGTAGGTGAGTGGGTGGTGTGAGTGAGAGGTGGGTGATGTGGGTGAGATATAGATGGCGTGGGTGGTGTGGGTAGGTGAGTGGGTGATGTGGGTGAGATATAGATGGTGTGGGTGGTGTGGGTAGACAAGTGAATATGAAGGTAGCCAGCGACGACCAGACCTGCTCTTGTTAATCAGCTGGGCATGGGCGCCATTTAGCTCCATACTGCTACACATAACACTTATTTTCACCTACACCAATATCCTTCCCTCCATCTCTTCGCCTGAGGTAACACAGCACAATTCTCAGAGTTCTCTCACTAGACGCGCGAACAATCTCCATCACATCTACTTGTTCAATTGTTAAAACTGTTGTATTCGTTTATGCGACGCGAAAACTAGAACTCGCAAATATTGGTGGCGCCACACTTGCCCGAGGCTGATGTTACCAGCTGAGAGTGATAACCCCACAAAACTCTTTCTCTCTCTCTCTCTCTCTTTACGATTCTTTATCAGTCTCTCGTTGTCCCGTCGTTCATTATGGTAGATCTTAAGTGTAATGATATATCGACACGTACTGGCAGTGCAAGAGAACAGAGTGGGGGCTCTCGCGGGACACTTAAGTTGGTAAAATAGTTGGGTGATATGACGCGGTGGTACCATAGGGGTGGAGGCGGCGTCTAGTTGACAGGCAGTGAGGCGGTGGTGGAGAGCTGGAGTCTGGCGAGGGTTGCGCTGGGCGACGGTGGGTGGCCCTCCACGCTCTCTCCTCACTCACGCCCTCTCCTACCCCTTACCATAACCTTCGCATCGCTTCATGTCATGTATTAATCGTTGTTTTTTTTTAAGTTGGTTCACTCGATTACCAGTGGCGACGTTTTAGTACAGCTGTGAAGTGTAGCGATGGGCGTTTTATCGAGTGTGTCTTATGAGTGAGTGACTTTGTTATCGGCGTGACAGTGCTGGGGGTAAGGGACAGTTTTACCATTCTGATGGATTGGCTAAAGTGGTGTGGAGGGTCTTATATGGTAAGCCCGTGCTGCCTGGCGCCTGCAGTCTCCTACCCTCCTCCCCACAACCACCAACCAGCCCCCAACCTCAAACTTCTCGTAACTTTTTTTTCCGTATTTAGTGAATATTTTGCAATATTTTGCATATATAGTTATTTTGTGACGTTTTTTAGTTGTTATTTTTGGATTTATGATTTTGTAAGTCTTGTGATTGTTTTTATAGTTGTGATTTTTTATAATTTGATTTTTTTATAATTTTGAATATGATATGTAATTTTTTGTCTAACCCATAGGTAATATGAAGTAACTTCGCCAAACAAAGATCTGAACACAACCTGATCAGTAGTCCGTGTAAGATATTCATAAAATCATCCTAATCTTCGTAATAATAAGCTGTATGACCACTAGGCCTGAGTGAGCGACACATTTTTGTATTGTAACTATTTTTATTGAATATATTAATACAGAATGTGGTGTATATACCAAGTAAGTGGACTCATTAATTTAGTGCATCTTCGTGAACTTTTGTGAAGAATGCAGTTTGTAGGTTACATTTTGTGGGCTTTTTTTTAACAAACAAATTTTTTGCAGTTAACCAAATTTCGTCAATCTTGAATATTTTTTATTGGTTACTTAACCATTTTTTATTTCAATTTATATATTTGTTGTAAGTAATCATTTTACTCACAGGTTCTAAATGAGATTTTATTTAATGTGACGTGCCGTGTCGTAAGGCTGGAACAAAAGAGTTTAAGACAATTGTGAATAGCATCCAATCAAAGTTATGTTTCTGAAAGTATTATTTTGCAGTTTTGACGTGACGGGATCTAATGCATTGGGAAAAAAAATTGATGACTATTGTGTTTACTTACTGAATACGTGGTTAAGACTTAAGGTGTCGGAGTGCAGTAATAATATTATAACCGCTACATGAATCGCCAAAAATATATAGTTTCTCCCCAGATTGACTCGGTTGTTGAGGTGAGTTTGTGAGATGCACTAAGTGAAGCTGGTAAAGTGGGAGGTGCACAAAGTGAAGCTGGTAAAGATAGTGTGAGACGCACTACGTGAGGCAGCCACCAGTTTCCCCGCCAATAAGCTGCTCGTCATTGTGTAACCACTTTTGTCATGGCGTCTGCTTCATGTCCTTTCGTCATGCATGTGACGTCACGCGCCATCGCTCACGTCTCTCATGGTCGTAACTCCATAACATCAGCACCTATTTCCTGACATCGTGTCTTTGCTGGTAGTTTTCTTATCGTCAGTGTGGACATTATCATAGAATATGTTTCACGGGTTTAGGACAACGAAATGAGATGATACTGTTTAATGAAAGTAATTTAACGGTAATGTAATTGCATTCGTTGCATTATTTGTGTCTCCTTTAGTGGTTACTCAGCCATTTACTGGAGACGCCGTGAGAAATGTTTTAAGTGATGTCATTATTAAATTAATTCTTACCAAGACGAAAAGTACAGTTGAATTTCATACTTGTTTTACCATTATTTACCCGCACTATATACAGGGTATTGAACCAATGTAAACCCGTATAGCGATGTTACTGAATAGTGTGAATATCAGTAAATCCGGTGTGACGCTTCCCGGATACTCGTACGTCTAGGAGTTCGGTAATCTTGTTGTGTCGCTGCTTTCGTCTTCCTGTGCATTTTTGTATCCGTCAGAAATATTACGTTTATGGATAGCGGTAATAATTTATTTTCACTTGGAAAAATTCCATATATATGTATGTGTGTGTGTGGCTGGAACTTTCTGTTGATTCCTTTGTTAATGTTATGAGAAAATAGAAAACTTCTGGTGAATATTATGACTAACTGATGCAAGAAATATTTTGCTTTGCTTTTTTTATATTTATGTTAAGAATCTCATAATATCACACTATTCTTTACCGTGTTCGCTGGAGGGTTTACTTCCAGGCAAAATTAGCATAAACGCATCACAAACAACAATAAGGTTTTATATATATTTCCACTTGCCGGTAAAATTAAAACATCACAGTAGACGTGGCATAGAATATAGTTATATTTTAAAAGGGGGGGGGGGGGAATACGGTACTATTATTCTAAGATGTGTGATTTGAAGTATCAAGGGACTTCGTAAATACCCCGTAGCGTGCGTGAGGATAGCGGGTAGGGGTGGTAGCGAACACCGGGACACTGGACTCCAGGATGCGGGTGGACTTAATTTTCTAAAATACCAGCCTTTTGTCTCCATTTTCATCCTGGCCAACCATTCATTGCCGGAATGAACATTTCGTTATTCAATTGTCTAGTTTTCAGCACTAGAAAGTTGATATTTGTACGTGGTTTTATATTTAATGACCTAGTTATTTTTTTACTTATTTTTATTTCTTTAATTTCGCGTATTTGCTGTGTGGGATAGAGTAATTGTTTTATATATTTCTTATCAAAATATTCTAGTTTAATCATAATATGCTCAGTGAGTGTGATAATAAGTGGGAGAGGCGGATGCACTCGTCAACCCCGCACTACAAAAACCTTCTTGGGTTGTCCGTGTGCGGTTTACTGGCGTCATTTGTTCAGGTACGATGTTTCTGGTTCATAGAGCAGTCTGCCAGCCAGTCACACTTGTGATTTTGCTCGAAATTAGATACTGGTGAATATAATTTTTCATGGTGAGGGAACGGTACTGGTTTTAGCTGGGCTAACTCCACAGTCAAGGAATTTTAATTTTTAGAATTAATTTTTTTTTGAGTACTGAAGTGAAGGAGTTATTTTTATAGTTTTGTGATTTTTCCTGGTATTTTTATGTGAATATTTTTTTTACATCTAATACGTTTTTAGCATTTATTAATTATGGTGATACTGTACTATACAGATGCCAGTTGACATTGTTTTAATTTTGTATATATGTATATATTTTTTTCATAACATAGGCCACAAGTTGTGTGTATTGAGATGAATTTTGTTTGGTCACATACCGGTAATACTCACAAATTTCCAAACGTCTACCGTGTAACAATTACGTGACTCAAAACAAGCGCATACTCGTCCTGTGGTACTGTACTGTATCTTGCCAGCCCGCCTCTCCCACCGTCCACACTAGTTTTTGTGACCAGGACTCCCTGATGCGAGACCTTTCCAGTGAGATATAGTTCTATGTATGAGTAATTTGTGAGATTACCTTGAAGAGATATACACACGTTCATACATAATTGTGAGTGAAGGTTAGGTTGGAAGGAAGGGTTTAGTGTATTGTAAAATTTTCCATGAATATTGATGTTCTTGTTTATTAGTTCTGTGTTATTTTATATATGGGATTAGAATATGAAGGCTAATGCAAATTTTTCGTGTTAAATCGATTTTAATAAACACTATAATGATTCCAGCGAATAAGTAGAATTCTCTCTCATTGTTTGAATTCCGTACCCTTGATGTTTCTATCAATATTTTAACACAGTTCTGACATTTTTTTCGTTCTATCCATCATCACTTCACAACATGACTACCCCACGAGAGTAATGGACTGCCAATAGCCGAGTTTGATTTTTTATGAACCGTCACGCGCCGCCAGGAACAAGGGCTCAGTTTACATTGTCAGCGTGTAACTTTTAGATTATTCTCCATATTGTGTTTCAGCTGTACCTCACTCAAACCGATCATGTGTTTTATTTTTATTAACAAATGGGTTTAAGTTTATATGCTTGTGAGTTCTTTACGTATGTCTTGGTTTATTCTTTTCCATTCGGTTTTTTATGTTTGTTGAACACTACTAATCTTAAGTGGTTTTATTTTTCGCTGGCATTTTTAGTTCTACTGTCTTGTTATATCCTCCACAAACACATAGAACAACATCGCACCCACAGCTTGCATGGTGAGAGAGGAACCCAACACTGGGATGCCGTGACGTCAGGATGTAAACATTCCATGGCAGCACAACACATCCTCACTCGGCCAGCCGTGACCTCGTTATACCAAGTAGGACGCCCCCGCCTTCAACGCCTCCGCCGGGGTAAAGAACATTCATTTTCTGAAGGATACTTGATATTGCCATTATAGTAGATTTTTGTTTACTTCCTTCCCTGCCTCTCTCTCACCCTCGCCCTCATATATCCATCACTCAAATTCTTTTCACTCCTCACTTCATGGCAGGTGAGAGAATGTCAGGTGTCAGGTACGAGAACCTGTCATCACCTCTCGGTAACTGTTAACAAACAACCTCAACAGTCAGTAACTGTTAGTGCGAACTGATGTGGAAATTCTCAATATTTATACAGTAGAGCGCAGGTACCGGGTTAGTTAGTGTCAACAATTATCGTCTGCTTCCCCTCTGTGTAGTTGAGAGTATACAGTAGTTACAAGTTGTCAATATTATGACCAGTGATCCTTATGACTGTGACTTACAACCAATTGTTCTCTTTTCTCGACGCTGAATTTGTTCCTTGAAGTAAATTTGAAAGCTTCGATACTCAGTAAAATTACCATACAAGTTCACATTGGTTCAGAGCAAGTAGGTCAGAATAGGTATTGAGACAGTAAAGTCGATTTAACGACAAATAACCCAAGAAACCTGTTAAAAATATATTAATTGAGTGTTTTAATACAGATTATCCATCAAAACAATACACTGACGTCATCAAATTGATACTTAACATGTTATTGTTTCTAGATAAAGAAAACTGACTAATTTTAACTGGAAAAAATTAACACCACTAAAAACATTTGTTATTCATATTTAAGTATTTATTCAGCAGGCATGGGTGTAACTATCACTCGAGTGGTTGACACATTACTTAGTTAACACATCCCGTCATATCTCTCTTGATGTGTTAACCTTTCTCTGTGTTCCTGTGCTTGAATCTGACATTTGTGACTCCCTCCGGCATCAGCCCGCCTGTAGTAGTGTTGGTAGGACGGTGAGCTTACAGGATGGTTCTGTAGGATTTCTAGATTGTAGGATGATGGTGACAGTAGATGCCACCTACTAACATGTGGTGGTGTGGTATGTGTGGTGGTGTTAGCTGTGGTTGAGGCACTGTAGGGTTTACCTCAGTGCCATCAAGGTCGTAACACCACTTGTTACCACCAGAGTGTTACAAGTGTTCGCTGGGAGTGAACAACATCGTACTTAACCTAACCTAACTTAAAGCAAAACCTTACCTAACCTAATCTTACCTAACCTAACCTAGTGTAACCTAACCTAAAGCAAATCCTTATTTAACCTAACCTAACCTAAATCCTTACTTAAACCTAGTCTCACCTTAACGTGATCTTCGAGAATATTTGTGCTGGATATTTATTGGATATTGTGGGGGGGGTTTTGTTTCTCTGTCCATGTCTGTAAGAGAGAGTAATGAAGGAAAGTTAGTGGGTGTTCTCAGCGCTGCGTGAGTCCGGGTCAGGCTGGTAGAGACGCCAATATGTTGTGGGTTGAGACTGAAAAGAAAATTAGGCATCTAAATATAACCAACCACCAGCAGCACCACCATCACACTCTTCATCAATCTCCCCCCACCACACCGGATGTGACGTCACAGAGCTGCTGGTCTTCTCCCCACCACCCTCCCCCCCCCTCCTCCCCACTTTGACCCACACCGCCGCCGCTCTCGTTGGCGCTATGCTCCCGGGTATTGCCAGAAAAGCGCGGGAAATTGTTTTTTTGGCGCGCACTCTACTTGCTTCCTCCACTCCTTAGTTTTATGGTTATATTCTGCACCTGAGTAAGCTGAACGCGCCAAATTTCTCCGGGACTACTTTTGGAGGAGTTGTTTTAAGTGGATAAGTAGGTTGGATACTATCACTTTAGGCAAATATCTTTCCCTCACCCTCCCTGCACGTAACGTCGAGGCGCCTGGTGCAGTGTGAGCAGTCCTTGTGTTCCGATACCACCGCCTTGATAAATGTAAACATGGAAGGATTTTGCGTCTTATTCAGTTCCTTTTGCACTGTGGCTTATTTTGTATATTATGTTTTGGTATTAAGGAGCTTTGTCCTGTGTATCATTTG
Source organism: Homarus americanus (assembly GCF_018991925.1). Taxonomy (NCBI): domain Eukaryota; kingdom Metazoa; phylum Arthropoda; class Malacostraca; order Decapoda; family Nephropidae; genus Homarus; species Homarus americanus. The sequence goes on from NW_024741462.1 coordinate 257,788, forward strand.
AATGACTTAAAATGAAGATAAATGTAAACTTGAAAGATTTCGTGGTCTGTTTTACTCTGCTTCCGATAGTTTGTTACTCAGTTCCTCATTTTGTGTTTGCGTCAGTAAATATTTTTGTCGTGTGTATCCCTTGTGTTAATGTGAAAACGAACATAAAGAGAAGTGATGTAACCTTCTCCCGCCATTTTTGCCACAAGCGAGGATGCCCGCGCGATAGTGGCCGAGGGCATCATGGCTGCCACACTCACACACTACCCGGATTTTCAAAGATTTTTTTTGCGTTTAATGCTTCCCCTAACCGGATGTGTGAGGATGCATCTCACTGATTCACTTAATCCTCAACCTAATAACGACTGCTAAATTATCGGCGTATCACTGACTCGTTGCCTTCTCGCGCCTTCCATTTAAAATAATTTTTAAAGTTAAAATCTGTGGACGGGTCTTCAACAGCTAAGGCTAAAACTGCCCCTTCAAGCACTCGCTTTGTTTACATTTTAACTAAGGTCTCAATACAGTACTGTAACCCATAGTTCTTAGTGGATTTATGAACAGGCGTAATGGAAGTTAAATTTGTTTTTACGTTTTGATTACGCTTATCTTCTCTCCTCACTTGTCAATTTACTAACCAGTGAAGAACTTTTGGTATTTAAGGGTGAGAAGGTGAAGGAATAAGGGTGTGAATTAGGTTGAAAGAGCCAGAGGTAAGTAGGGTGAAAATAATTAAGAGTGAGATTTAGGTAAGTAGTTTAGGGTAAAGAACGCAGGTACAGTTAGTAAAATAAGTGTTGCAAGAATGAGTTAGGGTGAGGATCGCGTGTCACTTCTGGACAGTTGGGTCACTCACTCAACTTGGATGTGATGTGCTGCCCTTCCATCACAACCTCCTTGAGTGAGTGACCTCCCTGCCCCCTACACACACACACACACACACCACTCCAGCTCTTGGCCGCCCACCCTGTCCTGCCACGCCGTCCAGCCTATACTGCCGTTGCACCTGAAGATCAGTAGTCTGCCTGTCAGCACACAGGAAGCTCAGCCTGCCAGGAATCTGCCACCGTCACTACACCTGGATATCAAGTCTGTCGATCACCATACCATACATGCCAGCCATGCCTCCTGTCTTTAGAATGTGTCTGTAAGTTTGTGGCTGAGAGAGAGAGAGAGATTTAAAGTAGAGAAGAGGATAAAGAGAGAGCTGGCGAGGGGATGGGAGGGAGAGAAGGGTAGAAAGAGGACGGAATGAGGAGCTAACTAAGGGAAGATGGTGAGAGGGAGGAGAGGAGGATGAGGATGGAGGTCGACTGCCATTCTGTCTGGTAAAGAACTGGACTGGTGATGACTCACTCTCTCTCTCTCACGAAATGACAAGAATTAAAATAAATAGGGATATATAGAAAGAAGGTGAGACAAGATCGAGTTAAATTAAGAGACAAGAAGAGATGAATAGTTACAGTAGTGTTGGTGGCTGGTGGTGTATACAGTCACGAGTCCCTGATGAGAGAAACAACGCTATATATGGTCTGGTGGAAGCTGGTGACTGTTGGCGACCCCCCCCTGTTGTCCACTGTTAGCGACCCTCTCTCTGTTGTCCACTGTTAGCGACCCCCTCTCTGTTGTCCACTGTTAGCGACCCCTCTGTCCACTGTTACGTTGTCCGACTCGTTAGCGACCTCTGCTGTCCACTGTTAGCGACCCTCAGTTGTCCACCTGTTACGACCCTCGCTGTCCACTGTTACGACCTCTGTTGTCCACTGTTAGCGACCCTCTGTTGTCCACTGTTAGCGACCCTCTGTTGTCCATCCGACTGTTAGCGACCCTCTGTTGTCCACTGTTACACCTCTGTTGTCCACTGTTAGCGACCTCTCTCTGCTGTTGTCCATCTGTTAGCGACCTCTCTGTTGTCTACCGTTAGCGACCCTCTGTTGTCCACTGTTAGCGACCTCTGTTGTCCACTTACTCTGTTGTCCACTGTTATTGTCCACTGTTATGACCCTCTCTGTTGTCCACTGTTAGCGACCCACTCTCTGTTGTCCACTGTTAGCGACCCACTCTCTGTTGTCCACTGTTAGCGACCCCCTCTCTGTTGTCCACTGTTAGCGACCCCCTCTCTGTTGCTTACCATTTATATAATTTTCTTCATTCCTTCACTCCTCTTCAATATGGACATCTCATCGCATTTTCTTCATTAATGGCGAATATAAGACAACTATGTGGATATATTATCTTTTTATGTGTGTACGTATATGTTTTATTTTATATTTTACCATTTTCTTTAGAGTGATGTACTGTAGTCTCCATTATTGTAAAGGGGAGTATTTCCCATTTTCTTTAATACAAAACCGGTTATGACTCATCAATGTAATGGACTAACCTCATCTTATTCACTTTATACTCACCTCTCTCTCTCTCTCTCTCTCTCTCTCTCTCTCTCTCTTGTAATGCGTGTGTACACTTTCCTCAGCGCTCATGGTATATGTATACAGCCACGTACAAGTTCTAGTGATGCGTAAATATAATTCAGAGATATAATGAACTTGATAGAACTGTAACTTGTATATAAACGTGCACTATATTTGAACTTTTATCTGTATTTGAACCTGTACCTGTAATTTTGTCCTGGAAATAAAGTGTTTGGGTGTAAGGCTTAACTAGTCTCAATGGCATGGTTTGGATTTATTTCACATGAATCCTGGACCCAGTTGTTGGCCGTGACGAGCCTTGTGTACTCCAATAAAACAATAAATTACATGTTCTGTATTTATTTAACCCTTATTTACAAAAGAACATGAATATAATAAATAAGTTATTTTTTAGAGGATTATAAATCATTATTAACAAAATGAAGTGAATAAATGAATGAGTTTTGGTGCTCATAAAATTTAATTAGAAATGTCACAGACACCGGAGACTTCTTTCAGTAAATAAACACCTATTTATCATTTACACATGTAAGTATCTAAAAAAAACATTATTGATGTAATAATCTAACAAATTGTGAATAAAATGAAATAAATGGGATGATGTTACGATATATTTTTACAATATTAAGGGAAAAATTCTGCTACAGAGAACGGGAAATTAAATATGATGGGAGACTAAAACAAAGTTAAAAATAATTATTGACATTTTGAAATAAATGTAGATACATTATGAGATGAACTTATGATAGTGACATCTTAATTGAATCCTAAAAAAATTGATAAAACTATTAGATAAATATATTTTAATGAACTTATGGCAGTGATATCGTAACTCCATGCGATAACTGAATATTAATAATATAGATAAATTATATAAAACGGATGTATCTTGCAGTATCACAGCAATTAGTAAAATATATTATCATCAAAATAATTAACAATCTGCAGGGTGCACTATACAGGTATGAAGTTAAAATAATCCCTGTTGTTGTTGTTTTTAGCAATATTTAGCACCATGTTTTTGTTTTCACTATTCTTAACAGGTGAGCCCAATAAATAGCAAGATTAGTATTAGAAGTTGTAGATATTTAATAAATAAATAAATAAATATTAAAAGTATAAATTATGGTAAGAACGTTAAGTAGTAGGAAATGTTTATGTTTTGGGGACAATGTGCAGTACAGTATTGGGAGAGTACCACGAACTGGACTCACAAGGATACACATTAGTACGTACAAACAGGCGTACGTAACACACACGCATACTTCAGCACTACAAGAACACAGACATAAACATCCTTTCAAGCACGTACACTCTCACCTGCACAAACATACACACACCAAGTCGACACGAATACACACAGACAAGGAATTTTAGGCAAACCACGAATACCGGAGTTACCAGGCACAATACACAGTGAACCTACGTACAGAGCTACGCACATGCCAAGTCACACACATACACAGTCAGATAAGCACACAACACATACGCACACACAGTCAAGTAAGCACACATACACACACAAAGGGCCAATCATTAAATGGTGGTGACTGGCGGTGATGACGTCATGACCCAGGCTGGCACCTCTCACAGTGGTAAGAGACACAGGGACACTCAGGCACTGTTACTCACAGCTGCAGGCACTCCCTTGTTAGCTGGGGATCCTGCTGTTCTTAGATGTAAATGATGTCCTTAGCTGTAGATGCTGTTAATTTTAGCTGTAGGTATTGTTGATAGCTATAATTACTGTACTTAGCTGGAAAGTTGGTTAGGTTATGTTGTTGGTTAGTTCGGTTTGTTTAGATTAGGTTACTTAGATTTGGTCAGTTTAGGTTAGTTAGGTTTGGCGAGTTAAGTTTGGTTATGTTGTATTGTTGGTTAGTTAGGTTTTGTTTGATTAGTTGGTTAGGTTAGGTTAGATTAACACTTCCTCTGATATTAAACATTTGAAGACGAGAAACCGTACTAAATACTCTTGTTTCTATTTATAAGATTATTGTATGTGTAATAGATTTAACGGTAAATGGGTATAAATATATATATATGTTAAACGCCTTGTAAGATGCGAAAACAGAATCTATTACCAGATTAAAAAAAACAATCTTACCAACTTCACTACACATACTCATCTTGGAGCTGCCTGTCTGTAACTCGAGTTATTTAATGGAGAAAAGAATATTTATAAACAGTAATAAAATTGTGGAAGTATTCATGTAAACGAAGCATTAGCCTGTTTCTGTGGGTGGCTTATAGTGTGGTGGAGTGCGCATGCGTGTTAAGCGAACTGCGCATCACGGACCACGACCTACAAAACAGTGAGTGTTTGTTATGGTGGACCCTTGTCTTGCCTTGGTTCATCTCTACTATCTGCCATGGGCGCTGACGGTGATAAACAAAGAGTAACCAGATACTCCTCTCACCCAGGCAGGTGTTTTGGCTAATTTAAAATGGTAATTTTTGTAGGACATTTAGGCGGTCATTGTAGACATCAAGAACAGAACTCTACGACCAGGACACACTATGGATATACCATCTTTATTCCACTAAATGAACAATAAGTTAAGGAATTGTGGTGGTTGTTGAGGACAGCTATGGTGTCATGGACTTCAAAACCTGCAAAACGAACCAGTCAAACCCAAATGAACTACCATAACCTACCCAAATTAACCAAATAAACAGTATGCAAATTTAGGTAGGTTAAAACCCATGAAGTTAGCATACAGTACAGTACTATAAAACAATACAATACTCGAATACAACTGTGGGATGCAGGTTGCCCATTAGACACTTGGGGCTCCCGTCTTCATGCCTCCCCCCCCCCTTTTATAATACGTAGATACAGGTACGACAGCCGTATTAACGGACTGTGTTGGTAATAGTTATGTCCGTCATCATGATTGTCTTGTCTGTGTGAAATGTTCGTTAGTCTCAGGAGCTGAACCGTCGTGGCTGAAGGAGGGTTGTGACCCACATCTCCCGTGTTAGTGAGTCACGAGAACTGTATGTGTTTCCTTCCGTTATTCAGGAAACTGTTTCTCATTAATTGATGGAGACAAATATTTCTCTAATGATATTATATTCTTTGTAAATTGTCTGGACTGTTTATCTAATTTAATTATTACTTGCTGAAGGGATCTTTAGCTGTTATATTGAAGAATATATAAGATTTTTGATGAAATTTTGACTATTCCATGTTTTTTAATTATCACATAGGGAAGTGTCTCGTATAAAATTCTTTACTACATCCCCAAGGTCAATGGTCTCTGATATTAGCATATTTTGTGTGGCCCGTGTGACGTTGACCTTGTTTTATGGATCTTTCGTGTGTTATGGGATATACATACAATAAATAAATATATATATATATATATATATATATATATATATATATATATATATATATATATATATATATATATATATATATACTGTATATATATATCGATAATTACTTATAATAAGTTCACAGAGACCAAGAATAACTTTGTAATACTGTATAAGAATCGTTGCAAGAGACCATACGTATTGCTATATAGTCTGTTACGTGCAGCTAGACCACACGGCATTGGAATACAGTTTGTTCTATATGGTTCTTTTATAATCATATAAAAAAAGAGGTAATATGGATAGACTTCATACAAACAACTGGAGCAGGAGGTTGGTGAGCCGATGATTCACTCCTCCGTTTAAGCTTTCAAGATGGTTTGTTTACATTAGACTACACCACCCGCACCCTAATTCCGGGTTGAACGTCTTTTACTAAGTAACTGTTGTCATCAGACTCACATGGTAATATTAACTGTAAAAGTCATATATGGGGAATGCAAACACAAAGCTGTATAGTAAAATGAAATGGTGGTTACTGTACAGCCGTAATAGCTGGACTGCACTCGAGTGAGGTGCCAACGTTTACATTGTCTCCCCATTCACACTCTATTCCTATAATCTTTTAACTGGAATAGTATATCAGATTTAGAGTATCATGATGATTGTGTCTGCCAAGTTTGATTATTATTGTCCTTTCTGCACCTGAGTTATGCTGTAGACTCACATGATTAGAGCCAGTCGGTATTGACCTCTCCATTCCTGGGACCTCATTCGCCTGGGTAATTATTTTAACGTTAAAGCACAGATAACTGTAATTCCTTTAGTGATTTTCCCAATTCTCGTGTTTTTTTTTCCTATTATCGTGATTTCCCTAATTTTCGTGATTTTTTCCCATTTTCGTGATTTTACCCCAATGTTCTTGTTCCTCCTCCCCCCCCCCGTATTTTTTGTGCTAAAGATGATTACATAATGAGGTATAGATATACAGCATATGGATCCAGTCAGCCACTTTGTATATAAACATTAAGGTAACCAAGTCATGTATTCTGTAAACCTACCCTAAAACATCAGCAGGTCACTAGACAATAAAGGACATACAAATTGATGTTGTTATTCGTAGTAATGAATTAAATAAACATCAATTGACCAGGTAATTAAAAGCAAATGCAAGGTAACTTATTAAAGGTAGGTTACAGGGATAAAATAGTTAATGTCTTTTGGGTATTATTATTATATTCTTACTTGTGTAAATTTTGCAATAATAACATCTACATATTCCTAATACTATCCTGTTCTATCTTATTCCATCCTAAGGTAATAGTTAATCATTCGGTAAAATAAGCTGGGGGTGTCTAATGTTCAGTTGATTCATCTTATCTTAACAAACACCAAAAGATTTTCAACAGTATGTTTATTGGATCATTGTTGGCCCCAAATAGCTTTTGTGTTGACCCTGTTGCTCAAGGTCAAAGTGCAGGTGTTCTTTAAAGTCAGTCTGTGTGTATTTATGTAGAATCTTATTATGTCTTCAGGATGAAATATTTTACAGTAACCGATCTTACTGTTTCTGTCAGTAAGGAATAATATTTAACAATGTTGTATTAGTGTACATGATTTACTTACCTAATTTACCTAATGTCACACACACATACATTGAAGAGTAAAGTACATAAATAAACCAAGATTAACATGAGCTTATTTTTTTATGCAGGATCCGAGCCTACCCAACCAGGATCCGGGAGAAGACTGGCCGGACTGACGACCTCACCCGCTGGGAGATACAGAGAGAGTTTAGGCTGGCTACAGAGGTGAGTGACAGTGACTACTTTATAGGGAGAAACAGATGACATACAAAGACACAAATAACTAGATTCAACTACCTGCCAGAGAGAGAGAGAGAGAGAGAGAGAGAGAGAGAGAGAGAGAGAGATCAAACTTCCTGCTAGTGAGAGATAAGGATAGAAAGATAAAAAAAAACCTGGCAATGAGAGACAGGAAGCTACTGTTAAGGAGAATGGTGTTAATAGGTGGAGAGAAAACCAAGTGATAACATTTTTTTTTCATGAAAAGTTATTTGATATTTCCCATTATTTTCACTTCTCCAGTTATAAAGTTGAGAAATAACAATGAATTACGAAAAAAAAAAATCAAGTGTAAATATACTATACTTGTTTTTTTATTTCATGGTCTAGTATTATTTCCAAACTACCAATACAATAGTACGATATTTGTTTCTTGGTGTCTTGCTGAAACTTACTGTCATTGAGGAGTCACAACATTTTCTCTGCCAGTACAGTACATTATATGACACTTGATACTAATACCCTTGCAGCCCTGTAAGTGGTGGTTTGATCTGTTTACGTGTGTTTTGCCTGTCTGTCAACCTTGTGAGTCAGATGGGTGATGTCATTAAGGTTAAACTTAGCATGTGAGTTAAACTTGATATTTTTTGTGTTATCTTTTTGTTGTAATAAGTTTAGTGGTCAAGATTGCACTCAGATAGAAGTGAGGATAGTGAGTGTTTGTCCGAGTGTTGTTAAGCTACATTACAACCATATTCTGGCTTATCTGATGCCTAAAGGAATCATGCACATTACCTGTTGTCCAGTGTTGTAATTTTATTGATTTTCCCATTAAATCTAGTGAATTTATTATGCCATCTGGCAGGGCTAATTGTCAATTTAGCAGGGTTTAAAAGTATCCACAGAAACATAGTAAAATATACTACATTTATTATACTGAAACAACAATATCTTGGTCCTATTCTGGATAATGTTTGGAATGATGACACCAGAACATGTTGCCAAGGTAACCAAGGGCACTAAGTAAATCAAAACAGAACAATTTGTCAATACTGTACTGTACTTGCAGATGAATAGCTGGAAAGTGTTGTATCAAATATAATATATAACTTACATTGGGTTTTACCTGCCTGTTGGACTATGGTGTTAACATGCAAATTATTGAAAGAGAGAGAGAGAGAGAGAAGTTAGGCTTGTTTGGGATTTGAATGTTTACTTTGGTCATTACAAAACTAAACTACAATATACAGGTGAAGATGAGATGTGTGGTCCTCCTTAAAATGCCAAAAAAGAGAATGCTATTAAATTATTGGTAATTTTCATCATTCAGGTTTGGGGTCGAGCTTCTCAACTTCAGTTTATGGAACTTGAACACCAACCTGAGAATGCAGACATCATCATTGACTTCAAAACGTATGTGATGGGTATTTTTTTCCATTTTTCTTTAGTTAGTTATTAAATGTTATATTGCCCTGTCACCTTCGTCATGTTTACTTACAGCATAAACTTAGAGTATACTTATTTACTTTCTTAGTCAGATGTCAGCTTACTAATTGTTCATATAGTCACTTGCCTTTCATTCAAACCCTCAGCAAGTATGAGGCTTGTACGAGCTTGTAAATGTGTTTAAACATACACAAGTGCTGATGCTGGATTATCTTGTGTTATGGTAGATTTCTCCGATATCAAAACACTTTACACCAATTAGCTACTGTATCTTAATGTTGTATGAAATAGTGTTATTAATACAGGGGGTAATTTATTTTAATAAGATTTTATTGCTAAATGAAAAGTACTGGAAGATATTAGAGTTTGATGATCTAAATTAATTTTGGGAGAGTGACATAGAGAGACTTAATACAGTCCTGTCATTGATAAGTTAACATGATTGTTCGTGATCAGGAGCTACCACGGTGATGGGTATCCCTTTGACGGTCCGGGCCGCACCCTAGCACATGCCTTCTACCCTGGCTGGGGTATTGGTGGAGACATGCACTTTGATGATGAAGAACCTTGGCAACAACACAAGGACTCCAACAATAGTGAGTTCTTGTTATATAACTTGTCTGTCACACCACCACCTAAAATAATGATTATAAACAATGAATAGTTTTGCTTATCTTTCATGGATCTCTTACACTGTGATATACATATATCCTTTACTGAACCAATATAAGAAATAATATAAATTTGTATTGTGACTTTTACAGCATTATTATTTGATCAGCATAAGGAGATCCATCATGAAAGGGGTAGTGTATAATACTGTACTATACCTGTACTTTAAGTTCACATAAAAATGTATAAGGTAATAAAAGGGAAATACTGTACAGGTATACTTTACACTACATGTATTAAGTTATTGCTGTAGATGTTTACTGTATATGTGTATTGTATTGTACAATATTACTGACAACTTGTGAATATTTTTCCATAGCTTGGGAGCGAGTGAGTCTTTTCATAACAGCTGCTCATGAACTTGGCCATGCACTTGGTCTCTACCACTCAGATGTCGAAGGAGCCCTCATGAGCCCCTACCTCATCAAGTTCCCCACCACCTTCCGCTTACCTGAAGATGACGTCCGAGGCATTCAGGAGCTGTATGGTGAGTGGTGGAGATTATGCTCATCAGTGTTAGATGGTAATGTGTACAGAACTATTGTTTACAACCATTTAAACATGTATTATTATCTTTTTGTCTAGAATAAATGTGTGCAGATTTTCACAACAAAATTATTATATTTATAAGATAGGTTTATGTGAGGGTTTGCATTAGGCCCACCTCACATAACCCAACTTGGGGGGGGGGGGAGGGGGGGAATGACTTATGTTGATGCTTATTGTGATTCAGTGTATGACTCCTTGTGGAATAAATGTTTTTGCAGTTATCTGCCCATAACTGTGAACCCTATCCTAATAATTATTAAAGGTAATGACTGATTGCTTATAACGAAGTATAACCAATAACTAAGATGGATGTTAGGAATTAATGGAAGTCATTAAATCATCATTCATCAAGTACAGTATACAACTTACCCCATTTATTCTCTGGTGAAAATTTCAGTGTCAAAAGTACAGTACCTGAGAAACTCTACAGAAATCACCCCTTCCATTTTTCTTCTGCAACAGTTTGGTTATCATTATTGTGATATTTAATAATTACTGTATTCATCAAACTTGTTAGAATATGTCAATTTACCAGTAAGAATCTTCCTTGTTCATTTTATGTCCATTATTTCTTTATTGCAAATATTTTTATGCTGTAAAAGAATGGCATCTGTGTAAATCATACACTCTTCTTTTTTTATGAATTTAAGGAAGAACTGAACTAGCAGCATCAGGGGGGACTACAAAAATTATGATTCTCATTGTTGGACTTTAATATAACATGATGGTGATGGAGTTAAACTTTACATTGTTCTCAGGTGTGGATGAAAACTGGCATCAAGAAAGTTATCCGAGCCCGACACCACCGTCAACACCTCGACCAGCGCCCACCAAGCCTCCCGTCACCAAGAAGCCAATTAAACCTCGTAAAAATAAAGGGAAGCCAGACACATGTGATACTAATTATGACTCCATATCTGTGATAAGACGAGAAATATATATATTTAAGGGCAAGGTCAGTGGACTTGAGGCATTAGTTGAGATCTATTGTTAAATATATTTTGTTATATCTGTTGTCATAACTTGTCAAAAGAAAAAGATATGTTTAGTAAAGGAAACAGATAATTTCAATAAGAAACATTTATCTCCTTCTTGTTTCAGTATTTCTGGCGTTTAGATTCAGCTGGAAATTTGAGGCCAAATTACCCTGCTGAGATTACGCGATTCTGGTCAATGCTGCCAAAAAATATAACTCATATTGATGCTGTGTATGAGAGAGCCCACGATGCTAACATTGTGTTCTTCATTGGTGAGTTAATATGTCACAGCTCGTAGAGTTTAGGGAGAACTGTTGAATTATTATTACCATGAAAATACTCATAGATTACAAAATACCTTGCACTGCCAAGGTACTGTAGAAGTTTGGATCTTTACTGTACATGGACACTAGATAAATACCAGTACATAGATATTCAGTCAAATCAAGATACAAGTTTACAGTTGGTCCAGCATATATATACAGTACAGTACAGTATATAGACAGTGCAGGTACATGTATACAGTTAAGCATACATATGGTGAACACAGGTTTACAGTGTACAGAGACCATGGTATACAACCAGTGTACATAAACAGTGCATTCTTGAGTGTGTTACATAATTGCATTTCACTATTCTCTCTTCTGCAGGGGATAAATACTACGTTTGTCTTGGGAACCACCAGCTACTGAAGGTGGGGAGGCTTAAACATCTGGGCTTACCCGAGGACCTGAAGAAGATAGACGCAGCGTTTGTCTGGGGATACAATGGCCGAACTTATTTGTTTGCTGACACAATGTACTGGAGGTAAGTACTGTCTTTCCTTATTGCATGGGATACATAAAATTAAGTTTTGTAGTCATGAGCAATTTAGAATACAAAAAACTTATGCACTAAATGGAGGAGAAAGCCTGTTAATTCATATGTTGAAATATCCAGTATGTAATCATTAAAAGATTTTACTATTATTGTTATCATAATTGTAAATGTTGAAGTAGAATATTGATGTATGTGATCCCATTTTATGGCAGCAAGAGGCGAGTGAGAAATGCACCACTGCCAAGCACCTTGCAGGCATATTCAGTCGAATGTAGTGCTAGCCACTTATTTTGCTTGGCCTAGTAGTCTGTGTGTTGTATCTGCTGGCCCTGTAGGACCCAATTTCTCTTTTCACTGGACTTAATTTGACATACAACACTATACTGGCTTTGGCCAGATGAAATTAGTGTGGTTAGTAGTCATTTGAAATTACCAGGTGGACTAACTTGTAGGCAAAACAAAAATAATCACAAGCCATGTCTTCAGGTAAGGCAATTTAGTCCATAATCTTCTTGAATTTGAAAACTTTCATGTCAGGGTATGAGATTAAATTTTCCAATTAAGATCACATCAGTCAAGGAAGTACAGTATTAGTCATTTTATTATTCATAATGTTCATCATATTTATAAGAACACCATCAACAGGTTTGATGAAACTATACAGCACGTTGAGCTGGATTACCCCCGTGACATGGACATGTGGAGAGGTATTCCTTATGGCATTGATGCTGCCTTCAAATTTAATGGTGGGTACAGTATGTCCTTTTTGTCAAGTTTCACTGACTCGTATAGAGTACTGTACTGTACTGTATATACTTACAGTACTGTAATTATAATGGAAATATCCATACTGTATTGAAAATTTCATAACATTGATTTATTTCCAAGAATTGCATCATCTACTTAATAATTTTTTCCCAGGTACAACATATTTCTTCCAAGGCAAAGTTTTCTGGGAGTTTGATGACTTTCGCATGAGAGTAAAGCCCAAATCTCCCGCACTGTCTGCACCATTCTGGCTGGGTTGTCCCAATGTTGAGAACCCATACTACATGGAGCCATCGGTTAGTAGTAATACAAACTCAGGTCATGTAACATCAAGACCCACAATAGCATCCTATATTACAACAGTATTCCTGCTCTCCTGGGGTATGTCCTGCCTCAGCACCACTGTTCTATGAATATCAGAATACTGTAAATATTAAATGTGATCCAAATCTACAGACCCCACAGAGTTCTCTAGTGATCGTTTTTTAGTAGCTGAAAAATTAACATTATTTAATATAAAAGTTATAGTCTGACATTACTGAAAAGGAGATATAGTAACTAAATACTTGATTGGCATTCAGAATCTTGTGACACCAACTTGAAATGGGGGTCACTTACAGTACTTTCTTGTGTTTACAAAATGCGGTAGTTCTCTGGCTAAATGATTCCTCAGTCTATTATACCTTCAGTCACTCTCAATAGATGACTGTGAACTACCGAAGCAATTATGATAGTTTGGTGAAATTAATATATACCTGGGTACTACCATGTATATTGATTGAAATTTTGGGGGTGTCTTCACTATATTTGAGGAGTGTTAGTGTAGTAGTGTTCTGTATATGGCAAGTACTGTAGTGAGTTTTGTGTAGACAGTCTTTTGTGGATTTTAAAACACAATTTCAAATAAAAAATGAATTAATTTAGTGATATTGTGATATTAATGAGGTATGTGAACAGTTATATGATAGATAATGCCTATGATGGTTTATTGAGTTTACAGAGATAATTAACAATTTTGTGTTTAATGGTCTGCTTCTTCTTGTCCCTGTAGTGATGGGAATAGGTGAACACTGTTACCTGTTCTACTGTTTCCTTTGAAAGTTTTGTGTTGCGAGTGTGAAGACGTCTTTCTGTTGTTGTCACAGTGATGTGACAAGCTTAAAACTTTCTATGATGGCAGTAGTGTTATTATTTTTAGGACCAACTATATGAATGTTATTTTGTTTCATCATTGGTCTAGAGAGAAGATAGTAAAGTATATGATGATCACTGACATAAGGATCTCATTATTTTTCATGCCCAGTTTTCCTATAAGTTTCATTGTCTTATGTACCCCATAAATGATGGTAAAACAATTATACAGTTTACTTAAAGACTCAAGACCTGGAAATTCATAAAAAAGGCACTATAAGGGGTACCGTGGCCACTTGTAGGACAACACTACTACCCATAGCACTTGTGACATTTCAAGCCTTAAGTTTTAGAATACTCATCACTCCCCTTTCTTCACAATAGGTTTATTTTTTAGGTCTGGTACTGTATGTGATTAAGAGATGTCATCAAGAGGCTACACACAACTCTTGCATTTCATATACAGTACAGTACCTGGTAATACTGGAACAAGTGTGGTCTCTGTACTGTTTGAAATTATAAAATAGAATTACTTGCTCTAATACTCTGCTAAAATGAATATGATATAGTGCAAGGCATCGCTTATATATGCTTCTCTTGGTGGCAGCAATATACTGTACATGATGTCTTACAACAATGTACAGGTACCATATACACACTGCCTTACAGAGTGTCATGGAGATCATGTGACTGATTGTGTTAAACAACGTTGTCCTCACTTGTGAGAGACCTTGTACTGTATTTACTTGAGCCTTGCCAAAAGATTATTAGGAATACAGTATATTTCTGTATGTGGGTACTGACTGAAGAAACTTCATGTTTTGATGTGTAAACTGTACACATTTTATCTTTATTGTGCCCTAAAGTTCTCATTGTTTAGAGGCTGTTTATGATGAACGTATCACTGCTGTATTACTAGTCATGTTTACAATAATCCAACTTTTGTCTAATTTATTATTAAGTAAGTGCTCAGCCATTTCTTTCCTTCACCAGTAAATTATCCACAATGTTGGGACCAAGGTCAGCCTCATGTGTCACGGACTATCTTGTTAAGGAAGACGCTTAATGTTCTTTTCTTTTGTCAGTGTTTTGTTGTTGTTATAGTAAAGGGAAGAGGTATATAAATATTTTGGTAGTTTTTAATCAGTGGTAGAAGTACTATAAATGTTTCATTCACTTTCTTAGAATAACAAGTATGATCAGAGTGGCAGGGATGAATATTCTTCTCCACAACTGTCAGTACTGTAACCTGAGTTGGTCAAAGTTGTTACAATTTAAGGGGAAAAATACCATACTGGTCCCATTTATTACATAAGGTTGGGATAACAGATATACCTGGCAACACCGCACAAGTAAGGGCCTGCTGGCAGAAAGAAAACATGGAAAATTTTATGTCGGTTAGTTAGGAAAGGCCGGCTTTTGGCTGACTAATATAGGTAAAAAAATGTTTATGAATCCGTATAAAAATAAGTTGGAATATTAGTGATTCTAATTTAATTTTATATCACACGTTTAGTGGTCGTTGTGTAGCTTAGATCATCATTTAGTTTTATGTTGCCTTTGTGTTTATTTTAGTGTGATACTGTATGTATAATCTTGCCACAGTGATGACTCCTGTAGGAGAACATATGCATAACTACAGGCTGTCTCAAAAAAAAAAAATAATTACACACTGCTTTACAGATAATCCTGGAGATTATGTAAATATTTGTATTACTACAGCAACATTGTCCTCACTTGTTGATGTGGATTGTACATCAACAAGCGAGAACAGTGTTGCTGTTGCAATACAAACATTCTTGTGATCAACATTAAAATCTGTAAGGCATTGTGTATAAATTTTTTGGGGGGACCCTGTATTCCTTAAGCTGACCTTTAAGGTATTTATTAAGCTGTCAGTTTCTGATGGTTATTCTAGACAAATTATTTATTGTTTACAATGTATGTGTTAACAGACTAATACACAAACTGTGTATACGCTGAGTATTTTTGGGGTGTTGCATCAAATGAATAAGGTGTTGGAGTACTGTACTTTTTTATTATGATGAAATATGTATACCACATAGTATCTTGCTTGCATTATGTACATCAAACTATCCATGGAAGATTGTCTGTTTTACCACAATGCACTCAGTGTGTACATATTCCCACATAAATAAATATACAGTTCTGTAATAATACAAATAGTTATCCCTATTGCTTGAGGATGGCCGGCCCTAGGGCCACCTTGGTGTGAATTTGTTTAAGGTGTAGAAGCTGTCGTCAACACAACAACCACACCTACTGTACTGGCTAACCATTACCCCGGAACACGATCCGCAAATGGATTAACATCCAGGTCCCCTGTTCCTGCCTCACAGACAACCTTTTCCCAATACAGTACTGTAGTTTTACTGTAGATTAACCATTATTTCTTTGTTTCCCTTTTTATTTTTATTGTGTATTTTCCCTGTTACCTACTTGCCTGTACATTTTTTTTAAACATAACCGCTCAATTGTATAACGAAGAAATCAACATGCAAACCAACATCTATGATAAAACTATTAAAATATGATCTTATCTAAAGTCTATGTAAAATATTCTTGTACTTGATCATCTCACAGCATTAGTCTCAATACAGTACAAGTAACTGCTAGATAATGTTCCCAAATAGAAATACAGGTAGAATCATTTACTTAAATGAGACACTACAGTACCATACCTCAGTAGATAAGTAGTTTAGACTCATTTCAGCAGCATCCAGTCTTGGGTATGGAAAGGGACTTCTGTTTGTGATGGGTAAAACATTTTATCTTCAACACAGCACAGAATGTAGGGTTCGATGTTAACCCGGGGTCTGGCGTATAACAGTATCTGAAGTACAGGTGTTGTATTAAGTTATGCCTTTTATTACATTTCTTATAACAATACAAAGATTTATAGGCATGTCATATGGATGAAGGTGATTGCGTCCTTGAGAAGATTATAAAAGGATAAAATATAACCATAAGTTAGTAAAGAAGACTGTCCTATAAGAGTGAATGCAAATATGACTAGGTGATAGTCTAGTTGTAGAATTAGGCTCTTAAAGTGAATCGTTTAAGGGTGGTGTGTAGTATGAAGAGATAGGAGGGATAAGGAATAGGTTAATGTCAAGGAGATGTAGGGTGGATGTGAAAGGTTGGAGACAGGAGGTTGGCACAGTGTGGGTTTAGAGAGTTCCTTAAGGTAATGTGGGAGAAGATGATGGAGGGTAGAATGGCAGAAAAACACCTTATTTTATGGTAGGTGCAGATACTTTATTTTCAGAGCAAAAGTGTTATATAATATAGAAGAAAAATCATATCTCACGACCAGGCCAATACCGTCCCGAGTTTGTTAAGTTCTTAATATGTCTGTAGTGTAAATAAGAGAACTTAACTGATATAGGGTTTCCTGATATATATCTGTTGAATATGATAGAATTTTGTCACTGCTAGATTCAGGTCTATCCATTAGCATTATGACACAGAGGAGAGTTGTTTTGGTATACGTTTTACAGGCAGATATGTACTGGAGTATTTTGTTTCTTGTCATATAGAATCAATTTGCCTTTTTCATATACCACACACTGTACTGTATACGCAGGTGATTTTGATACTCCAGTATTTTAACTTTCATCTCATATATCACAAAAATTTTAACTTAATTTTTAAATATGCTAATGATATTTAGTGTTGTGCAACAACTTGCTGTCCTCCATATTCTTGGATTAATGGACTGGTGTGATTTTCAGGTGAATTTTATTTTTAATTCATTAACAAAATATATTAGTTGATCCCCTGGACTTGTCATTTACAGACAATCACAGTTATCACATCACCAACTGTGATTTGAGATTAAATTAACGGTTTTAAGTCGCTAGTGCCTGTGATATATAAAAAAGCATTAACAGTTTCAATGCCCTCTTGCACTGTAGGAATATTTCATCTTGGTGAGTCAATGGTGACTTTGAGTATTTGAATCTTGTTGATAGCTTCTATCTTGTTGTTCACTGACAAGATTCAGTACAGGATGAGTGAGAAATAACCGACACATTTTGTGCATGGTAAACAGAAAATGATAAGTGGAAGCAGCATCAATTGTATTCATGTTTGTCTTGTTGGAAAGAAATTCAGTTTTGAGAAGCAGTATTAGCTTGTATCACTGTGATTGAATGACACTTGCAATGAAAGTGTTATTACAAAAAAATTATATTTGTCATTAGAGAACTTTTGTAACATATCATTACAGAAGTTTGATAATACTGTATCATATTTAATTTCAGGATTTAGATCATATATGAGTCATTTCAAAATATGGGTGTTGGAAGTGTGGTGCTAATTTTGTAAAGACTAATAACAAAAGGTGACGTGCAGCATTAAAGGATATATACCGTGATTAATTAACAGATGACCGTGAAGTAATTAAGATGAGGGGATCATCACGGGAAAACAAAACAAAGGTGACGACAATCAATGAGGTGTGTTGTTGTGACCATGTTTTAAAGACTGATAATGTTCACTTATTTTATGAATGTTGAAAGGTGACAGACAAAAAACTCAACACAGCACTAAATATTGAACCATGTTAGGATGAAAGTTGTGTGTTGTAGCCCCTCTAGTATCAACCCCTCTTGTAGTGATACCCTGATTGAGAGAATTAACCTGCAGCTCGGAAAACTTATTAAAGAGGTATATTTCAGCTTGGGAAACTTATTAAAGAGATAAATTTAACTCTGGGACCTTTTTAATGAATTTATGGAAACTTGGAGATGATAACTGTAACCAGTTAAGTCCTTCTAAAAGTTTTATGTAAAGCAAGTTAGCTATATGGCAGAAATGTGAAATGTTATCTAACTTTGATATTATTCTCAAAAAGGAAAAAAAAATAAAAATTCATGCCCAAACTTCTCCTGCTTAATTATATAAACTTTTTTCCCCAAGCTGGACTTCTGATATCCCTTCCTGTTCAAGATATTGCATTGCTTATATAAAAAGTATTGGTGTTACATAAAGAATTAACATACCCCAAGTACCACAGCTGATCTCCGCAAATTTTGTATATGTAATCTCATTGTTTTATGTAAATATTGTATATGTTTTATTTGTATTACTTTCGTTAACTTCTTTTGTAATACATAGCAGACATTAGTATAGTCATAAAAAAATAGGGCTTGACATTGAACTTTGATTTTATTGTGTATAGGTAAATGGATTTAACCCCCCCCCCCCTCCCTTGTTATAGTACAGTAGTTAAAACAACTATCTGTGCAGGTGGGGGTCGATATGCTCCGAAATTTTACGTGTGACCAGTGACAGCCCTCATATACCAAAATTTATCATCCATGGTCTTGTATTGTTTCCCACAAAGTATGCACAGATAGTTGTTTTAGCTACTGTACAGTATGTATATACAGGGTGTCCTTAATGCTTGGTGTAGAAATAAATTGTCGTCTGGTCATTATTTATATATTTTCCAAAAACAGAAAGTGTATACTGTACTGGGTATCATGTGAGTTTCTTTAACAAGTTATACTAAACCTTCATGTATAGTGCCTTCCATCATTATCGGTTAATAAGTGATTGTTGATGATTCAAAACAATGACAGATATTGCTGTGACGTAATCACCAATCCACGTTTTAATTAATTACTTTCCCGTTTTTTTTTTGCGATCAGGAGTTGTCTTCAAGTATAGTATTCCCCAGAGTTAAAATTTAAAGAAGACAGATCACCTGAGTCATTCTACCATCCTGCGAGTGTCTCAACCAGGGAAATGTACACACTAAAAAGAAAGAAAACAGAACCAAGTTGCAATGATATAAATGCCCCAGGTATCTGTAAACTCATAAAGAGCATGTACTGTACTAATAAGATTAAATTATTTCCACCCAAACAACTAAACCAGAAAAGTTCTTTGAAACCTTCAGGAGTTAGAGTTCACAATCTGTAGACCCTGTTGCGTGACAAACGGATGGAATACTTTAATTCAGGATGGTCCCTTCCACATAATTATTGGATTTCATAAAGATTAAGCGTCAGTCATCCCTGAACACCTTGTGCTGTACATACAACGGAACTCCTAGTAAACATTGCTGATGATTTACCCAATGACTGCATTTTTGACACTGACCACCTTTTCTCTTGTTACTATACCAGTACTGTGTAGTATTTCTTATGTGTTTGAGGCCCTTATGATTACCTGTGTAGTACATTCATTATCACAGTTTCAGGATTCACAAATGTAAGATTATGGTACATTCTCAAAAAAAAAAAATATATATATATATTTATTTACTGATAGCATTTAGCTTTAAAATGGGGCACCTGTCTCTACCTTAGCAGTGCATTAAGGATTATTGTAATTAAACTGTACAGTAGAAAAATATGACCCCATATTGGGTATACATCTTGTAAGTTCACATACAGTATTGGTAATAGTACAGTATTTATACACTGTGCAGTACCAGCAAAAGTTAGTGTTCATCAATTTAATCTCAATATCACAGTTCTCTTGTATATTTTGTGTAACAGCTTGGTAGTCATAAGGGAAACTTAACAGTCATTACAGAAGTACAGTACAGTACCGTACCTTGTTTAAGTTCATCTTCTTGCTTGTTCCTTATATGTATTTTGAGAGATACAAGGTGCAGGCATATAATTTTCTTTGTACATTTTATATTTAATATGTACCAGAAGTAATGTTATTTTTAATTAATGTCAGAATGCAAGCAACCCCCCCCCCACCCCCCTATATGGTAACCTACCCTGATAACTTACCATAAACAATTAGACATCTCAATGTCAAGCTCTACAACACCATTAAAAATGTGAAATACATTCACTTAACTGAATTGTAAGACACAGCAATCACTGCCTTTATTTTAGTTAAAACTTATCATAGAATCTGTGTGAGGAATATTATATTTGTCACATATATGTGCACCATCAGCTTGCAAGGGTGACAAGCTACAGCTATAGCTTTAAGTTTATGTCGAAAATGGTGATGAAGATGTAGCATTCTTTTGTTTTTTATAATGCTTGAGTGTTTGCTTCCTCTGCAGTATCAAGGATTATATATATTGTGATTTTTTTATGAAATATAAGAGTTATACTCATGAACACATTAACCTGATCATTGTGACTGATACAGGAAGCTGTTGATAATATCCTCGTATTGTATTATATTCTGTGCCCGGTACAGGTACTACTGTGGTGTGGAGAAACTTCTTGCATACATTAGATGTTACATCATTTTAAATATTCTCGGTGTACTTTTATATATAAATACTGTACTGCTGATTTTTAACCATCATGGCACTCATAGTCTTCATGTATATGTAATGTTATATACAACAGTTCAAAAGGATTTAGTTTGATGAGTATGCTTATAATTTAGGCAGCTCAGGGTTATGCCTATTGTGAGTGACAAAAAATTTGTATACCCAGACCTTTGGATCCTGGGCCAGAGGTCTGTTTTTCTGTGCCTGAAATTCTAGGTGGCAGTAATATTTTGTTAAGACTGTAGGTGATGCACAGTACTAAGCAACTTGAGTCATTTAATAGCTTCAATAAGTTAGGTCTACCATTTTATGAACTTGCACCAAATGTCAGGCATATAGTGGATACTAGGAGGGCAGTTGAGGTGACAAATGTATCTTGCTTTGACCGATGCATTCCACCTCACAAAGGTCATGATCACAATCTTTTAAAGGTGGACCAGGTACAGTCACCCAAAAAAGTTCTGTCGCGAACCACAAACCCCGAAGCAGTAGACACTGATACATTATTCTGTCCAAAAATGCTTCGGATTTAAGAGTCTGAATCTCGGGGTTCATGGTTCGCGACAGGACTTTTTTTGGTGACTGTACACCAGGTGTCCTCTGAACTCTGCTGTAGGTAATACTGTAATGTGTTGTAATATACATCTTTGGTTTATATGATATTATCTTGTTTTATAAAGATAATTTCCTGCTATACAAAACAGTGCTAACAAAACTGCATGTAGCAGAGAAGGGCACTGACCAAGGAACTTAATTTCACTCATTTGAAATACCCTGTTCAAAAGTATTTATTGTACCACCAAAGCTAATAATTGTTACTAAATGCTGTTTTAAAGTTGCCAGTTGACAGTAATAAAGGAAAATTTATTCTCTTGACTAAATAAATATGATTATATTAAGAGATGCCAAGTGTTGCAATATACCAACACTTCACGATGTCACACTAATGTACAGTTAGATGGCTGATGGCAGAGTCTTCAGGCCGAGAGTTTTATGTGTCCCAGGAGTATCAGTAATTATTTAAAGCAGCGTCAAGAGGCTAGAGGATTATAATAGTTGTGACCAAATGATATTGGTTATTTTGGCTGTTTGTAGGAATTATGCAACTTTATAATAATATTGTACTGTAAATCTTTGGTTCTGTACAGGGAAGCAAAAGTGCAGTTTGTATATTTTGTGTTTCTTATTATTTAATCATACTTTTGCATTTTTTGCTGAGGTTATTCCACAATTGCTTATTTGATACTTATGTATATAGTAGGTACATGTATGAATAAACAATTCCTGTCCCATCTCTGTGTTTTCTTTCATTCAGGATATACCAAGAGTACTGTAATAAGACCCATAGCAACGTGCCCCACCATAACATTCGGGTGCAGTCAACTCCAAAAGTCCATTTTCCTTTTCTCCTGAACCATGAACCCGAAGCAGTAGACAGAGTCATTATTTTGCCCATAAATGCTTCAGATTCAAGAGTCTGAATCTCAGGGTTCGTGTTTCAGAGGGAGAGACAAACATGGCAACAAGGACTTCAAGCTAGAGTGAGTGTTATGCTACTTTCACAACACCAGGTAGGTTAGGCAACTTGTGTTTACTATGTAGAAAAACTTAGCTGCATTCATTACACCACAAATTCCAAAATACCTGGAAAAATAATCACAAAGGAAAAATCAACTCCGGCTTGATGGTTCAGTAGAGGCGGTACAGTATAGATAAATCTCACTTTTTTTTACACTGGTTAAAACAAAACTACAAGAGTACTTAGCCCTAATTTTCCCTTATATACATGCTCAGTATGGTGCCAATTACTTAAGACAAGGAAGTGTGGTAAACAGTACACTGATCCATGTGAGATATGTTTAGCTGTGACTGTAAGGTGCCACTGATATACAGTAGCTACAGTGATCATTTCATCACTTACTTGCCATTCAGGTGGTTGGTTGGTCTGTTCTTTGTTATGACCTTTATTGTCCTGTGTTAGTACAAGAAGCCAGAGTACTGTACTTGGAGAAAACCTAACCTGGGGATTATACTCAAAACACTTCGTAACTTACAATATTGGTGACCTTTTAACCAACTTACAGTATTTAAATTTACAAACTGCTTATAATATTGTAAATCCCCCATACACAAAACTATTTTACAACATTGTCAGGGCACTGTAACTCAGATGGAAACATTGTAACTCAAATAGAAACATTGTAACTCAAATGGAAACATTGTAAAGTCATCATGCTAACCAGTTGGTCAATCACAGTTTAGGTAAAAGTGGAGGAGATTGTTAGCACCAGAAGGACTTAATGGAATTGCACCAAATTTTCAGATGTTGTTTGGATGACACCAAGTCATAATACTGAGATGACAACATTGTAGAATTTTTTTTTATCATACCCTTTGACCATAAATGACTTATTAGTGAGCAGGGCATGAAATAAGAGGGAAATAATGGGGTAAAAACACTGCAAACAGTGATATGGCAGTAATTTCACATCTAAATGCTTCGTAGGTGAAGAAAATAAAATATTTACCATAATTATGGCACTTTTGGGCGTGTTTATTGCAACTTATAATAGATTGAATTCGTTCAGTTTTTCTAGAGGTGTTTGGATGATAGTAAGAACATTGAAATAACAAAGCATAGGTTAGGTCAGGTTCTAATAGGTTCTGTGCATTCTCGTTCCCATTTTCATGTACAGTATCATGCAAATAATATCTCTAGAAATTTTGGTTCAATTCCATAAGTAATTTATGGTGCTAACTACAGTATCTCCTCCACCTTTACTGAAGTTTAAATAGCTGAAGACGGAAGACCCAGCTCTCGAAAGACACCCAAATTTTCAGATGGAGAGGTTTTAGGTACTGTATTTTCTGCAGTATTCTCTGATAAAACAGCTTTAATGGGGGTTTGTCATAGCTTGGTAGGCATATTCTATTTATGTAATCTGAAAATATGCAAGCTATATAATTATGTAAGGGCTTTATTCCATTACAAGAACTCCGAAGGGCCTGTAAGTTACGGCCTCCAGATGTAATGCGTGACGTTACAATATGGCAGTTATAATTTTTTTGGAGTATCGCTACACAGGGGACTTCCAACCTCCTGAGTCAGCTGGGAGATACCATACTGTGAATCCTTTTGAGTATCCAGCTCTTTTTTCATCTTACCTGGGTTAGGAATTGAACCCAGGACTTACAGTAGTGAGTGATATGTGCATTATTGGCTTAACACTGTATCACCAACACCACCAATACAGTAATACTTATTTGCTTAAGATAACAGTGGAAGCAAAATAAAGTACCTGTACAGTATAAGTAAATGAGAAGATAGTTACTGATATGCAGGCAGATATTTATTCAGTAAAATTGTAATATAAGTTCACACTGCTTTAACAAGTACATATGTGCAAATATACAAACAATAGTAAAAAAGTAAATAAATTTGACCTTGGATAACCCCAGACAGTCATTAAAAGCTTATTTTCATTGGGGTCCTTTGTGGAAACTAAACAATAAAAAAAAAAAACCTAAAAATTAGACATATTTGTAACAAAATGTACCAAGCACTACACTGTATGTAGGTGAATTATTTCTACAATATAATGTTCTTAAGTCAGTACTGTACAGTATATTACAAAAAATCACTCTCTTGCCATAGCTTCACCAGCACTGTATTTTCTAATTTTAATTCTGAATCATTTGATATTACAGTACTAATGGATTTAACAAACAGGTACAGTAGTTAGATAAATTGCAATAGTCCTTTATAGGTGAAACAAGAAAGTGCTTTTTGTTTGACAACATACACCAGGTACCATAAAACAATATTGCTCTTAGTGCATTGCTGGTTCAGATCCTCATCCTTATAATGTGTGTTCAAGATATCCTGGACACAAACAATAACAATATTAAAAACATGATTTAACCTCAGCTTCTATGCTCTACTTGCCACACTTATTATGTCCAATGTTTCTAAAACTTTGTGAATGACATGATCTCTTGCATCCATATCCAACTTGCTTTGAATTTGTAATTTAATTTATAGAATGCATTAAGGAAGAACTTTGATAAACAGGAACTAGTCCAAGCATTACTGCATGAGAGCTAAGCATTGGGTCCTTTGAGCCTCAGCTAGAAGGCACTGGACTTTTCTATGATCTCATGAAGATTAAGAACTCCAGTGTATGTTAAATGTTTAGGGTTAGGTTTGGTTAAGTTACAATATGGTGTTTAATCATAAAGTGAATTATGTTGGGATTCTTAATCTTCAAGGCTCTCATCAATATAGACATTTTACCCAAGCAATGGTTCTCATTACTAAAATATTTACAATGACTGTATTGCTCTAGATAAGTAGTTGAGGGTAATCTGACGGGTACAGAGCATCATTGTGCCATATATTTATCTACCTGAGCACACACAGCTCTTTGTAAGATATTAGAAACAATACATAGAACACTATCTGACTTATAACTGCCTCCATCTGCACCACTGTAATTGAAAATGGAAGTAACTCCGGCAAACTCGTGATCATCTGGCACAGTATTTTTGCTAATGGAGAGATTAATTAAATGTGTTAAAGGAGTTTTTAATCCAGAGGCACCATCCCTGAAAAACCTGGCCGGGTTATCATCCAGACCTGTGCTTTTGTAGAGATCTAATTTATTTAGCTCTTCTAACACAAAGTCCTCTGACACAGTATGGAGTTCAAGACTGTTTGGAGTGGTTCCTTTTTTTAGATGACAGGATTTAGAAGTATCTGTGTCCTGACTGTCATTCTGTGAGGCAATATGTAATTTACTGACTAATATTGGGGCATCTGTTGTATTATAGGAGTTCAAATACTTTCGTACTTCAGATGCATCATGACAGATTTCATTATGAATATTTAGCACTATGTTAGAATGGTCTTTTGGCTTGTGGCTGTATCCAAGGGCTTCTAGCTGTTGCCAGAGTGTTTTGGGATTATTTTCCTGTTCCTCACTCTTACTGTTCATACTATATTCTTCCTTTGCTCGCTTTATATCTCTCTGTACTTTATTTTTAACCCTACAAAATTCTCTACGTAACTCTTCATCATGTCGATGTTGTTTTACCTTATAGAAGAGCTCGTTTTTGTATCGGACTGATTCTAATATCTCAGTCGTCATCCAAGGTTCAGTCCTAGCTTTTATTCTGGTATCCTGTAATGGCACTACATCGTCCAGAACACCGATAAAAATAGTTCCGAATTTCTCCCAAGCCATGTTTACCTCCATGCAGTGTGTCACTTGTGACCAATCAATATTTTGTAATTTATTTTGGAATATTTCTTTACTATAATTCCTCATGGATCTCATTTTGATGACCTTGTGCTGTCCTATTTTTTCTCTAATTTTTTTCCTACAGCAGTAAGTGATAAAGTGGTCATTAAGTCCTATAGGGATGACACTTGCCTGACTGATTTTGTCTTGGCTGCTACATATTACATGGTCTAGTATGGTGGCTGAGACCTTTGATCCCACGGTCGAGGAGTTGATTAGCTGTTTATAACCGTTTTTATCTAGGGTTTGTTTATACCTTTCATATGACCCATTACCTTCTTGTCCATAACAAATATTAAAGTCACCTTGTATTATTGTTTCACAGTCAGGACTAATTTTAGATAATATTCTGTCAAAGTGTTCCAAAAACTGACCATCATAAGGTGAGCGGAAGAATGCACCAACCAGTATTGGCTTTGTTTTAGGTAACAATATTTCCAGCCATAAGCCCTCAAGATGATTATCAATTAAGTCTGATCTCAGGTTATAAGTCAAGTCATTTCTTATATAAACACACACACCACCTCCATATTTGTTCCTGTCAAGACGTTCTAAACTGTAACCTTCAATTCCAATCTGTTCATCTGTGACAGACTCATCCAGCCATGACTCTGAGATGGAAAATACAGCAGCATTGGTTTTAAACAAGAGAATTTTAATTTCCGGCATCTTACGAAACAATGCTCTGATATTTATGTGCACAAAATGCAGTCCCCTATTCTTAAAACACTCAAAGGCATCATTTTTACTGTTATTTGGTGCAGATTTGTGATATTTTACACATACATTACAGACAACTTCAACACCACGAGACATTATCTTGCCACGTTCCTCCTTGGTCATGGTGCTGCGGCTACATCCTACGTGCATCCATTTCTCACACAAACTACACTTTATGGCAGGGCTTTGACTACACACCCCCATTCTACAATAAATACAAAGGTCCTGAGGCTGTCTACCTGCTTGTTGTGTTACCTTATTGGTGTAGTTTTGGTGACGGGTGGCCAGTGGCACGGCTGCTGGTGACGGCTGATGCTCATCCATCCTCGATGATGCTGGGTTGGCAGATGACGACCGATGATCACCCTTCCTCCATGCTGTTGAGTTGATGGGTGATGGTTGATATTCACTTACCAGCACTGATGTTGGGCTGGTGGGTGATGGGCGATGTTGACCCTTCCCCCATGATGTTGGTAAGGTAAGTGGTAACTGGAGGTCATCTGTCCATGATGATGTGGTGGATGGATGCTGGTGATGAGATGGATGCTGGTGATGAGACGGATGCTGCTGTTCAATGATGCCATTATAATGGTTCTCCTTTAGGTGTAGTAATATTGTCATGGTGGAGTGACCACTGCAGGGTGATAATCTGATTGTCTCTACACAGTCGGCGTAATATTCATGGTAGATATTTATATTGACATTAAAACTATTAGCTAATGCTTGAGGGACGTGATCACCACACTTACTGTTATACTCGTCCATTAGAGTTGCTCCTCGTAGATAATAGTCACTGTAGGTAGTCGTTTCTTCACATAGTCTTTTCTTGACATATTCAAGATCTAGCTTACGCCCACTCTGTACTTGACTGTTATAAGATGTCAAGAAGGAGTGGAGGAGACACAGACCATCATCTAGTTCTGGAGAAGGTTGAATTAGCCACCTGTTGTAGTGAAGTAATGACGACAAACTGTATCTTTCCTGGGAAGCCTCCATCTAGGCACTGGTGGTGTGTGTATCATGTGGGTGATCTTCAAGTAGTGGCACTGAAGAACGCAGGGCGATTTTCACGTAGTAATACCAGGATGTCGTCGCCGTGTGCTATGGTGGTTATAGCTGGGAGTATGAGGCAGTTAAACTTCTCCCGGGTGTGGAGGAGGGATAGAGAGCCACCCACGCGGGGATTGCTTTGGGTGTGGCGCTGTTGTCGGATCTGCCTGAAATATATGCGTTTTTTGTGATTCCTGATGTACTTCTCTAATACGCCTGTCAGACTTTATTCAGTAGATAGTTATTTCGTGTCAATGTTCCAAACGTGTGAGCACAAACAGGAAGTCGAGTGTAGATTCGACAGGATATGGCAGCAATGGTGGCACTGTTTGGGGCTTGTGCCAGTGAATTTCAAATTATTTTCTTGAAACATACTTCATAAATCAGGTAGTTTGAATTTAAATTTCACTTGAAAGTTGACCGTGTGTACTACATCAGTGCATAATGAAGGATTTCAAATTCTTTGTTTACATGTGATTACTTAATTCTTTGGTAACATTACTCAATGAAGTTATCAGGTGAACAAGATATACCGGTATATATTTATTCATTAAGATCATTAATTTCACATCGATTCAGCAAATATTAACTCCAATTAACCAAGGATAGCCCAAGAAAGATATTAAATTTTATATATTTCTATCTTTGTACACTGAATACCTACGTTGTACATATTCAAGACGAATCAAACTGTAAACTTTTATAACGATTTTACTGAGAGAAAAAAAAATATTATGGTTATGGAGGTATACCCCCATGATAATGGTAGTAGAGCACGTACATCACTCATGTTTATCCTCCTGGGTTCGAGTCCTAGCTCAGGGCAAAAGTGAGAACTAAGAAGGTTATTTCCCATGTATCATAAGTTTCTTCCGTGATCTCATGTTTCCTCCTGTACAAACACTTTACAATAAAACACATACAATAGAATAAACCCACCTCCTGAATGGCCAGTAAGCTGATAAGCGGTGAAACGATAAATAAAAAAAATTCCGTTAAACATGGTAGGGGGAAGCTGCCAGGTGTTGCCATGTGTGTGTGTAGTGTGTTGAATATCTCGTCTTAACTAATATTTGTGTCCTTTATCTTTAAATTGTCTGAAGTTATTATCAATGGTAAGGAATTTTTACATTTTAGGGGGATGAAGTTGCTAAAGTTAAACTAAATTGAGTGTAGTACTGTATTGAGAAGTTGTTCGTGAGCCAATGTGAGTGTATGACTATCTTCCTACACAAATATCTTTTGTCCATCTATCTATCCGTCTATCTATCTATCTATATCTATATTATGTATATATTTATCTATCCAGGAGTACTACATATAGAAAAATAATTTATATTGACAATACAGTAACTTAGTATAGTACACACCCCCGTACAGTATAGTTTGTCTTCTGCATCATCTATCTAACCAACTGATTATCAATATATTTATCTAAGTCTTACAAGTAAAAATAAATAATTTATATTGTCTACATATTAGTCAGGTGAAGAAAGTTGCAAAATCTACCTTGATCAAGTCTATTTTTTATCACAACCTACATGATGAACCAGTGTGAATTTGTATTATTATGTAACTAATATAAAATGCTCAGACTTCTGGGTTGGGGAACATTACAACGAATATTCTGTAATTAAAATGCTATCTAGATATCTAAAAGCAAATGTATATAATGCATTTATATTTGAATGTACTTGGAGGTGATTGATACATTATTAGAAAAAAATAATTGAGATAGAGATTTACCCATGAGAGTCATTATATAATTTCACCTTGGTTCATGGTGTACACACACAGCGTTGATACAGTACTTCAGTGATTAAATCCCACTTGGACAATCGTCTGTTTTATGTATTTAACATAACCTAACCTGACCTGACCTAACCCAACTCAACCTAACCTACCCTAATCTAACCTGACTGGTACAGTATACAGTATAAACAATGGTGAACTAAAAGTTGATTAGTCAAGGATAATCAAAGAAAGTTGTTTATTTAGTATATTTAAGAAATGTGAAGTAGGCTGTGGTCTCAATGCCTTCAACTCTTTGCAAATTGAAAATAAAAATACTGAACTAGGTCTGATTTTAGCAGGAATGAACCACTAAGCAATATACAGTTTACTGTACACTTTTGGTTGTTTGGCAATACTCAGTGATGTGTTATGCTAAAATTTGGTACTGCTGTATATAGAGTGACAATGGTCTTTTCAATTTGCGGAAGGACATGGCCCACTGCGTTTTCGTAATTGCCATAGGCTAACTTACCTAACCCCTCCATTTAGTATAAGAATGTGCCATCATCAATTGAAATAAGCTAGGGTTCCAAATCTTCACGAGATCCAGAAAGATAATCAGTATTTTGTAATGAAACTTTTACTTTGAAATTATATATATCTTGGTATACTGTAATCACTGTATATGAAGTTCTTCCATAAGTTGGAGTTTTATCATGTTAATGACTTTTCAGACATAGTGGTTGCAGACCTGGTACAAGTACTTACTGAAACCGAGGAACCTGACCTATGCAATGTTTCATCAGCATCCGAGTGTCGGTAACAATAAACAAGTCTGCAATTTCTACCTGAAGGGAACTTGCAAATATGGCATAAGATGTTGGAATTTACATCCACAGGACCAAGGTAAAGTTCCTCATCAGAATTGGCATGTCAGTATCAATAAGGAAAAGTACATTATCTACCAGAAAAGAACTAGCAAATACGACACAAGATGTTCGAATAGGTATATGCAGTAAAGTTCTTTGTCAGAATTTGGATGTCAGTAACAATAAGGAAAAGTACATTATCTACCAGAAAAGAACTAGCAAATACGACACAAGATGTTCGAATAGGTATATGCAGGATCAAGGTAAAGTTCTTCGTCAGAATTTGGATGTCGGTAACAATAAGCAAATTGGCAGTTTATGGCAGAAGGGAACTAGCAAATATGACACACGATGTTGGAATAGGCATCCACAAGACAAAGGTACAGTACCTATGATGAAATATTTATTGTTGGTACAGTAGTTATGATGTGAATTGAGAGGATGTCTTTCACTTCAGTAGCTGGTGCTTATATAACCATGTAACTAGAGTGATGGGGTAAGTGGCATCTGTGAGGTTTTATACAGTATTGGAGTACTGTACAGGAGTTGGGTGTGTTAGAAGAGGGGTTGATGGTATTTAAAGTGAAACATTATAACTGACTCAAATTATTGTATTTTAACGCTGGACAATAAAGGTCATAACAAAGTAAGAAAGAATAGACCTGAATGGCTAGTAGGCTGATAAATGGTGATATGAGTGCAGTATTGTAAGAATGCAACCATGTCCTCAGTATCATTGCAATTGACTAAAACTATCATGTAGAACTTTGTGTACAGTACAATACCTTATTTTCATCACTTAAGAGTGTGCTTATGACTTTAGTCTCCCTGTACATTATTATAAAGGGATAAGGCTTGAAAGGGTAAAAGCTTTTCCTTGATAAATTGTCTCTTAGAGTAGTGTTTTATTTATGCAGTACTGGAGGCCAACATCAAAGGAACAATTATATTTTTCAGTATCTTTGTCTCCACAGGTGGCACTGGGATGACAAATGCCTTTCCAGGAAATAGTGCTGGCAATATGTTTATTGGAAAAGCTAGCACACAGCAAGACACCAAAGAATTCCAAGACTTTGTGTAAGTGTACCAGTATATTTGCCTAGGATTATATACAATGTTACTGTCACCTAGTCTACTCTAAGACTATGGTGAATATTGTAAATAGCATAAGTGTGACTTACTGATTCACATTGAATTGAATTGAATTGAATTGAAACAGTTTATTTAGCGAGAAAAACACAGATACAGAGTGGATAATAATAACAATATTAACATGGCTGAGCCAGTTGAGAACCTGAGCTCTCTTTGAGGCACCTGATATATACTATACATTTATCTCAAGGAAGTATTATGTAACATTTAGTATCATCTGGAATAGTACAATAGCATGGTAGTAATAAGTACAGTGGTCCCTCGGTTAACGAGCACAATCCGTTCCAGCAGGTTGCTCGTTAACCGAAAAACTCGTTAACCGAAACCATTGTTTCAATGGGTTTTTGGGTAATTGGTTCCAGCTCACCGAAAATTGCCTAAATTCAACAAAAAAGGTAGAAAAGTACACTTACTTTGAGGTGTGTATGTAGAAGGCTCCTGGATGATGATGATGATGATGGGAATTAGAATGGGGGTGGAGGAGAAGGAAGAAGAGAAGGCATTGGGGTGGAAGAGAAGTCACCCCATGGTGCCATTTCACCCATAAAATTTTAGCTCTCTTGGTGTAATTCAAGATTATTTTCTTTAAATGAACACTGCACTGCATTATATATTGTCAATATGTAAAATATATTTCAAAGTGACCAATAATTTGCTTGGAAACACAGAAAAAAGCGTTTAGTTGAAGAGAGTCTCAAGCAAGATGTTACCTCCACTGAAAACAGAGAGAGACTAACGCCTGTCTGGTGTGTTAACAGGCTGGATGGCACGCCAGAAACTAGTTTCTTTACCTTCAATTATGTTCAATAATTGTTAAAATTACTAAAAAAGTTAATATTAAACTTTTAAAATTATTGAATAGTATAAACTTCTTGATATTTACTAAAATAGTAAGGAATTTAAGCCCTAAAACCGTTTACTGTATTGGCGGACTAATACTGCAGCTGATGGATCGCCAAATGCAAGTGAAAACATGTTGAAGTCGGCTCGTAAAAAACTCGTTAATCGAGGGATTGCTCATTAACCGAAGTTAGGAATCTAATGGAAGGTAAATTGTTAACTGAAATCTCGTTAACCGAGGCGCTCGTTAACCGAGGGACCACTGTACATCTCATAATGTTACCACGGTTATCACTTCAATATTTATTTATTTTATTATTTATTAGTTATTATTATTATTTTTTTATTATTATTATTATTTTGTTTATTTAATTATGCATACATATACATATATACACACACACATATATATATATATATATATATATATATATATATATATATATATATATATATATATATATATATATATATATATATATATATATATATATATATATATATATATATATATATATATATATATATATATATAAATAAATCAGGTATTAGGTAATGACCCTACTAATCTTTAAATAGCACCGCAACGGTCGGTAGTCAGGTCAGAGGGTAAGGTGACCCGACCTTCTCACCTGGTTACAAATCTTCTTAATTACAAAATTGTCCAGTTTGTACATGCCATTACTCAAATTCATGTTGAATGCTTGGTATGTTTAATGAGACTAGATTCTATGATGTTCCAACTATCAATTGAATAACAAAGTATTAATATTGAGGAGCATTATCCCAGTCAATGCAATGCTTATTTATCCTCAAATGAACAAACAGAGCATTGGACAGGACAGGAATCAATGCTCTGTTTGTTCATTTGAGGCTCAAACTTTAAATACCCTAGATCTTTATAGACAAATGCGAAACATTACTAAGAAAACTTTTTATAGAACTGATCCAAAGCCCACCCATGACCATAAGAATATCTTAATATTACCATTTCACAAAATTTCTCACACATTCCTCTACAACTAAAAACCTGGAATGTCAATGTGGCATTTAAAAACTCATGCACTGTTAAACAAATGTTAATCAAGAACTCCCCCAACAACACAATTGGTTGCATTTATAAAGTTCCTTGCAAGGAATGTCCTGTAATATGTTTTACTTAGGCCAGACAGGTAAAGATCTTGTAACTAGACTTAAACAACATAAATATAGTGTGAGGCATTTCTAACTGCTTGTGTTACTCTATTTCTGATACTTCGGTAAGCATCACCGAAAGTTATGGGTCTTTTTGCAAATTACCTTTGGGTTGTGTTTTTCCTTTAATATCTTAATTTCGCTTGTGATATAGGGTTTGGAAATGGATACAGTTTTCACTGACTTAGTCTTGAGCGGGAAGCATTTATCAAAGCAAACATTGAAGATGCAGGATACCCATGTATGGAAGTCATTTGATCTCTTCATGAGAAAGAGAGAGTTTATGTGTAGTGTGTCCTTGTTTGTTGTACAGTACCTGTACACTATTGCAAGAGCACTGTAATATTTTTATGTTGTATATCTTTGCTTCAGTTAATATAAACTTAGTCATACATTATTTATATTAAGCTTCTATGTAGATGAACGCAATGAAACATGAATTTAAATACTGTATATCATACATATTACAGGAAACA
This sequence comes from Homarus americanus, assembly GCF_018991925.1. Taxonomy (NCBI): domain Eukaryota; kingdom Metazoa; phylum Arthropoda; class Malacostraca; order Decapoda; family Nephropidae; genus Homarus; species Homarus americanus. Next base: position 292,316 of record NW_024741462.1, read on the forward strand.
AGTGAGTGGGGAGATGAACATGTGGGAGCGTAGTGGCCAGTGGCTGTTCTCGTGCTTTTTTCCACTGAAAGGTTGTCACCCTCTCATGGGGTTTTCAGATCATTCACTTGAAGAACTCAGAGTAAGAGCATATGATGCTGTGAAGACAAATACTTCCAGTACTTACGTAAGTACAGTACTATATTCTATTTTAATTACATATCGTATCTCTGAATAAAGTGTAATATTTCACAAAAAGAATATATGCTGTATGAAGAATTACCGAGTGTTTCATTTGGTTGCAGAATCTCTTCGATCATAATTTGCCCTTTATTTGATATAGATAACATTCTACCAAGGTCTGTTGGAGCTTTCAACAGTATAGTCCTCATTTCTGGCGGTCAATTGAACCCGTGGAGGTCCATGTAAAGCAAGGAACGCGTAAATGAAATAACAGAACATATGGGATTAATTAGAGCAGAGACTAGGCCGACTCCCAAACTTCACTTTTTCCGACACAATCACACGTACCTTGTAGTAAAAAATAACATGTAATTTTATGATGGTATTGACACACACATAATATCTAAATAAAAAAAATACACTACTGTACAAATGTGAAGGTGTTTAACAATTACGTTAGTAGAAAAGAGATGGAAATTGACATACGGGGATGGCTGACTGGTTCAGGAGCAGATTAGTGGCCCTCTGGTGAATCATTATCTATTCAGAGGTTGCAGGGCCTCCTGACAAACCCCTCAAAGTCCATATACGTCACTGTCACTATCACTGACTTAAGCTGGCTGTGGTAGCGGCGGGCTCCCGTAATATTGCGTTGGCCGACTAGCATTGATGTTTATCGTGATACTGAACATGCGGCTCTATAGATTGCAACAGGGAGGTTACTGAAAGTAACTTCATAGCGGTGATTCACTGGAGTCGTTTGAAAAGGATAGACTTAGCTTTCTCGACATACTCGATGGCTTCCTTTACATCACTGAGTTAATCTTTGTTCTTCTTTTTCTGCTGCTTACCTGCAGCCTCACTTACGTCATCATCTTCCAGTAAGTCGTGTTGATCACCTCCAGATTGCCTGATTACCTCGAGGATGTAAATGCGTTGGTTGGTCTCGGAGAAGCCTGCAGCTGTAACACTCTGTGCAACCTCTCTTGCAAGGTCCAATACGCTGCAACAGGCTGAACCTTACCAGCCACGCTTGACTCTGCCTCCCACCTGGGATGCCTGCAACACATGCCACCACGCATGAAGAATCTGCTGCCACAGACAACAGCTGCCCCATGCCTCCACCCAAAAAGAAATCAACAGCTTTCTGGCGTTAAAATTTCATTCCCAAAACTGTTTTGGCAGCGCGCATTTCATGCTCCGCCAACTCTTCTTCTGGATCACCGTCTCACTCGCTCTCGGTGTCCTCCAGGTTCCATAATTCATCCTTGGTGTTAGGTCAAGTCACTGAGGCAGAGCTTCTTTAGCCTTGACATTACATATCAACTCTTGATCCATGGGCTGGATTAATGATGTAGTGTTGGAAGGAAGACCACTTTTGTTAGGGTGTGATGCAGCAATAGGGGCGAGTGTCTGGTGCGTTATCAGGAGCAGCAAAATGTTAAATGGAGACATTATGTTGCTTGCAGAATTGTAGCGTCAGGAACAGAAACAGTCGTCCAAACCAGGTGAGGACAGACCAGTGGTGGCATCACACGCCCTTCGTGCGGTTAGCCTGTGGACATTTAACTTGGTCATGTCCAGGTTTTTTGTAAGCGTCTGGCTTGCGGGCTGTGTGGATCTGAACAACGGAGTTTACAGGTGCTGGAGGCATTGGTGATGAACAGGACGGTGATCGCTCCTTCTCTGCAGCTTCCGGCCCCTACACTTGCTGTAGACTTAGCGAATGTCTTGAAGGTAATTTCTTCATAGAGACTGGATTCATCCATGTTGAACACACCTGGTTGTCGGTGTACTTTCCTTCCTCCATAATTTCTCGTAGAATGGAGGAGAAATCACTTTCGCTTCGCAGCATGGTCGGTACTAGCACCAACACCAACAATTTCAATGTTTGTTATTTTATTCACGTCTTTTAAGCCCTTGCAGCCATCCAGCCGGAAGCGGTAAGAGTGTTGGGCTCTGCTCCCATTTTTCGCGCCACTGCTTCGTGCAGTTCTGAACGCGAATCACTGCAGCGGTGTCCACCGCCATGTTCCTTCTAGCCTAATAGTCGGTAGCTCCTGTAAACCCTCAGTGCTGACGCATATTCTGACAATATTTAACCGTTAGCGAACCTGCAGACTTTGTGATGCTCATGTGTTCTTTGATCTTGGCGGCATCCTTCTTGATGGGCCGGATCGTAGATTCGTTCACGCCATGCTGGCGCACAAAATCAACTTGTCGTTCCTTCCCCAACTCCTGCATGATTTGTATTTTACTTCATAGCTTAAAAGCGTTATCTCTGCCTTTGGTATTTAGGTCCAGAGTAGTTCAGGTTTCGGGGTGGTGGGGGTCAGCAGGCCGCCATTGTTGAGCCGGATTAGCGGGCACAAGAGAACAGTATCTGTGGCGGAGACTGAGAACAATGAGACTAGGGCGCGAAAGCAGTCAGCGACTCACCCTCCGGCAGGGCAGAGACACGTCGTATTACATTAGACCAATCAAGCTAAGCGGAGGGGGGGAGAGTAGGATCGTGTCCCAATCACAGTCCGAAACGTCATATGACATCAGCGATAACGTAAGAGCAACATACTGCGCACTCTCCCTGCGCCGCTTCCTGCATATGGTCAAGAATGGACCGCGTAACTAATAATTGGCGCGTCTGGGCCTCCCGCGTGCCGCTTAAATGATGGAATGTACCGTGTAACTGATGATTGCCGTGTCTGGCTATGTGCCGCGTAAATGACGAAACGCGTAAAGTAAATCCGCGTAAATGGAGACTATACTGTATGTAATTTGAGAAAACAACAATGAAGTACAGAATTACCTGTACCACTAATTCCTGTATTTGTCAGCGTGTTCTGTCTTAAGGGTTCATATCAGGGTTCTAAAATTGGTATACTGTATTATCCTGTTAATGGAACCTGTGTGTATATGTTTTATAGAAGATATTTAAATTGTGTGGATTGGCCTAAAAAAAAAAACGTACACTACACATGTCTTTATACACACAGGTTTTAAAAAGAAATGTGGCAACTTTGAACCTCACATATGACCCCTTTGTAATATTGTAAAGTATTACCCCACAGCTGATATGCACCAGATAGGCAAAAGGTCTCACATCTCAAAAAGCTTCATAGTGAAATATACCCAAACCAGACTACCCTCAAATACATAAGCACTCATGATTCTGTCTCAGTCCCTCTCTTGCCCCAAATCATGTCTTGATTTTTTTTTTCCCCAAACAGCAAGCACACTGGAGTGAACTGCAACAGAGATACAAACAGCTGCGTGATGCTCTCAAGATGTCCACCCCAGAAGCTGTGCAGGCTATGGTTTGTGTTTATGTATATCCTGTGTACCCGGTACTGTCTTATGCATGTTCTAACAATGGAAATTCTGTATTGACTTTTCTTGATGCTAGTATATTTTATTGTTGGATGATTACCACATTAAGGAAAGGAGGTTATTATTATTGCAGCCACTCAAACTTACCATCATTCTCTAAGTACAATTTAACCTCTCAGCCTCAGAGCCTGAGAACACATCGTGCATGAAAACTTACTCTCAGCCTCGGAGGTTTTTGAAAAAATATCTTGGAAAAATATATTATTTTTAGGGCTCATTTCACTGCCATGGAATTGTTTTAATAATTGTAATGGGGGTCTCTTTTAGTGTATAATTATCTGAAAATTATATGAAACCATAAACAAATTTAAAATTATTGAAATTTAAGCCACATTTTTGAGTATAAGTTATAAAAGTGGGAAAATGTTTAGTAACATCTTGATTTCCATTCACATTTTCCTTGTACTGTATTATGGTGTTAATTGATATGTACTATACAGTATACCAAAATAAAGAACAAAGCTTGTAGAATATGGCAGCATAAGGAAAAATAATATAACAAAAACTCATGGAATATTATAAGGGTCGGCCGGCGCACCCGCCTCTCGCTCTAATAAGGCGACACTGGCTTCATGCTGCGCTGCCATGCCTGCGATGATGAAGACTATCTCGGGGAAGGTGATAAGGCCCACACAAAAGCGACGTCTGTCAAATGGCATCCAAAGTTCAGTCAGTTTCACTGAATAGTTTTGAGTTATTTGAAAATATAGACCATTGGACTCCACTTTGGCGTCGCGAGGCTGAGCGTAAAGTTTTTTTTGCCTTTTATGTTCGACGCCACAGTGGCGTCGTGTGAGGCTGAGAGGGCTAATACAAGTGCTGAAAATATGCAGCTCACTGACCCCCCCTGTTAGTAGATTTCAGGGATATACTGTACTGTACATTCATTTGTGATCATTATAGTCACCTTTACAGCAATGAATTAATTACAGTCAAGTGAAGTTTAGAAACATAGTTCTGTATAATACTCAATGAGGTGTGGGTCTACCTCATCACAGTGGACCACCATTTGTCTGCAGTTTTGTGAAGACCCGGCTGATACTTAGATGAAAAGAAAATAGTAGTTTCCAATTTTTCTGATTGGATGCTCCTCAGTTTGTTAGTCTAAAAAAATGCAAGATGCCAAAGGGATGCAATTTGGAGGGTTTCATGGGTCTTGGGTAGCTTAGTCGCATGGGGGATTTTGTCACCGGGATGGAGCTACCCAAATGATGACTGGGACGAAACTACCTGGTGATATACGTTTTAGTATTTCTTCCGTGCGATAAGACAACATTCTATTGTCTCCACTTCTTTCTCACATGATAAAAGTGTTTAAGTAACCATATATACAGTATACTGCATATACTGTATACAGGTTTGTATGTATATATATATATATATATATATATATATATATATATATATATATATATATATATATATATATATATATATATATATATATATATATATATATATATATTATATATATATATATATATATATATATATATATATATATATATACATGTATTTGGCGTAATCCAGGTATATGCTGATAACCAGAGAAGAAAACCAGGGGTTCCCACACTTTAGTGTGATTCAGTCTCCTTAGTCTGTGCTCCTGAGATGTGAATTACAGCAAAGGCATGATTGCATATATATATATATACATATGTATAATATATATATATATATATATATAATATATATATATATATATATATATATATATATATATATATATATATATATATATATATATATATATATATATATATATATATATATATTATATATATATATATATATATATATATATATATATATATATATATATATATATATATATATATATATATATATATATATATATATATATATATATATATATATATATATATATATATATATATATATATATATATACACAGTATTATAAATGTATACATGTTAATGCATTTACATATTTTGCCCTCTTATATTTTCATTCAGAGAGACATACACCAAGCCAAGAGTGCTGTGGAACAACAAGAGCAGCAACAAGCATTAAAGCCATCCAGTTTGTTTTCCAAGCCACCAGGACAAACTCTATTTGGAGGAGCAACCCCTCAGTCAGGCAGTGGTGTCGGTCTCTTGGGAGCAAAGCCACCGCCCCTAGGCTATGCCCCATCAGTATTTGGAGGAAATTCGTCCTCATCTACATCTTTATTTAGTGGAGGAGGTAATACGCCTGTCTTTGGAGTGCAGTCATCACTAGGAGCACAAAACACTACTGGTTTTGGAAATCAAAGCTCAAATATTTTTGGAGGAGCCAGCAGTAATGTGTTCAAGAGTGGAACTCAAAATGCAACAAATACCAATTTGTTTGGTGCTTTACAAGGACAAACAAATTCAAGCACATTATTTGGAGGTAGTACTAGTACTTCTACAACTGGCCAAACTCCAGGTAATGTTTTTGGAAGTGTACAGAATCAGGCTGGTGTAAATATTGTCTATAACAGTAATGCTCAGAATCAACCCTCATTGTTTGGTGGAACAGGAACAAGTGTTCCAGGTAGTGGGTTCCAAGCAACACAGGCAACAAACTCAACTGGGGTGTCAAACACAGTTGGAGGGCAAGGTGGTATTTTTGGTAACCAGCAGCAGCCGCAGCAGCAGGGATTATTTGGAGCTCAGCCAACACAACAGCAAGCATCTGTGTTTTGTAAACCAAATGTTTTTGGAGTTAACCAACCCAGTGCTTCAGTACAAAACACATCACATATCTTTGGTGGTTCTTCTGGTAGCTCTATATTTGGTACTAATGCAATTAAAGGCTCACCAAACATATTTGGTGGAAATGCACCAGCTGGTGGAGGGAATGGTCTATTTGGTAATGTTCAGGCAGCTGGGCCTTTCAGCAACCCTTCTGGTGTATTTGGAAATACTAATGAACTGAGTACTAATACAAGATTATTTGGTAAACCATCTGAAGTTACACAACCCACTGTGGTCCAGGGAACTCCTGGACTGTTTGGACATCCTGCTACTGGAGCTTCAAGTTCAGTGAGTTCCCCTGCGGTTGTACAAGGTAATTCATTAGAGTTGTACACACCTTTGGACCAGTTGAAACCTGAGGACAGGATACAGTTTGAAGCAGAGGCATTTACTTCAATCCCCTATTGCCCTCCACCAAAGGAATTATGTGCATGAGTTTTTTGGTTTATGCAAAATATTGATCTATATGAAATAGGTCTTCCAGCCAGGTCTGTCTGTATTGTCCCATAAGGCAGAACATTGGACACGTACCCATAAGCGTGTTGTATATGTACAGTATGTGCTTCTTCTCTTGTTGGACATTGAAGCAGCTTTAAGTGCTGGGTTTTGGATATGTACCTGTAGTTTTCTTTACTTATTTTTTTAACACAAAACATGTAATTAACTTTTAAATCATTCAGTTTCAATAGATAAGCTACCTTCATGATTTAGCCATTCTTGGTAACAATATGTATTTATTCTAAATATACTGTACAGTATTGTATTGCTTGTAAATACTGCATATAAACCAGAGTACAGTATACATTATTTTTACCCCTATGCCTCCTGGGCCAGATTCTGCCTAACAAAATGATAAACTTTTAGAAGCCATACACTGTACAGGGTGTTCTGTATAAATGGAATCAAACAGGGTAGGCTTAGGATAAGATAAGGAAATAAGATAAATCATTTATTTATACTGTACAGGGTCTTAGGGTTAAGCTTAGCTAGGGTTAGGAATTCAGAGAATTTTCAAAACTGATAATAAACATTCTCTGATACTAACCCTACTATGCTTGCTTCCATTTACACAGAATACACTGTACTTTATGAATTCCCAGGATCCATAGATGTGCCTTTCAAAGTAATTTCCATAGTTATTCCCTCTAATTTTTGTAATCTCTTGGTCTATTGGCAGCTAAAGGTTTATCTGTGGTTAGCGAGAACCTGGTTTTAGAATTTCAGTAAAACTTGTAATGTTCTTTGACGCAAACTGCAATTGTTTTTTAACTTACTCATGAACTGACGTGTGTCGTGTTAGCCAGAGGATACTGTACTATGGTTCACAGATTTCCAACAAAGTTATTGGATATATTTTGCTCATTTTTTATGTGAATTGGAGGTTCATGTGCAGTACACAGTTAAAAAAAAAATTCCCAGTTGTGACTAGGTTGGAAACATAAAGGCATGAAATTGTTTATTTAAAGACTAATATACATACTGTAGACAAAGCTTTCATAAAAGACTTTATTAAGATATCTGCTGTGATCTGATATACAGTGCACATAACAGTACAGTACTACTATGTTTTCATTATAATTTAACTGCAAATAAACCCTCAAACAAAAACTAATGATGAATCTGAGGCAGTACAGTACTGTAGTGCATAGTCCAAACCCAATGTTCAGTTACTATGTGATTACTGTATTGACCATTGAGACTCTGAGAGTCATTAGTTAGTCAGACAAACCATTACTGCTTACTGACCATTGTTTACTGAACAAAGAAAAATCATGAAAAACTTAAAACTTATCCAATGATAAACACACTTTGCACCTGATGGATAATTTTTGCAAGTGGTGAAACATTCCACAGGTCAGATCTCACCAAGATTAGAAAACCCGAAGTATTTCACCTGATGATTAAACCTTAATGCTAACGTAACATAACCAAACTTAATGTACAGTAATGTAACCTTGTCTCCCCCATTTAACATTGGTTTAGATTAACTTTAATTGAAAATTACCCTGTTTTGATAGATGTCACTTCTTTGAGTGGTGAGTATGGATTTTACTTTATTTCACTTAACCTTACAGTATATGTTTATTGTTAGCTTTTAGGATCAATAGAACTGTACATTGTTTCTCTCATAAAAGCGTTGAATATGTGATACCACAATTTATATTTACGATGCATGGAAGGGAAGTACTGATTAATCGATATTGGTATCGGCAAGGAGAAAGTACTTATATAGTACAGTACTGGACTGTAGTTACTGTGTTGTACTGTATTTTGTCAATTTCCGTAATCAGTATTAGGTTTTGCCGATTACTGTAATGAGTATTGGTAAGTTAAGTATCAGCCGATACCGATACCTTTTGCTATCTGTTTTGGGATAATAATAATAATAATAATAATAATATGTACTGTACCTAACTAATGTTAACCAAACTTTTATTTCCTGGGTAATTTATTAATAACAAAGCCCGGAGTAGACTTGAGGGTAGACTGTCACATTTTTAATATTACATTTGTTTCTGATTATTTGTGAGAGGATTTTTCCCATTATTATTTATCTGTATGTGTTTTGTGTGTGTGTGTGAAGACACACACACACAAAACACTAATTCTTCTAATACTATAATACTGTAGTTGGTGCAGAGAGTCACATTAAGTGAAAAATCCTGTTTTGTGAGAAAAATTTCTGGGTCCATCAAAAGTACTGTACACCCTCACAACACTGTATATAAAATTACATACACAAATAAAGTACCCCTGTACTGTAGATGTATGAAGAGACATCAAATTCACAGTGTATATGAGACTGCCAGAAGAGGAATTGAGAAACCAGTTATTGCTCTCCTCACAGCAGAGATGACTAATCAATGCTCTGTGATGCTGACAAGAGTGGAGCACTCATAGGTGTCACTGTACACATCACATGGGAAGTAACACAAATTTATGTTAGTTAACAGGATGCTGGACTCAATCTGTGTTGTTATCAGGATGATGCTGTTCCTTTTAACTGAAAACCAGTTCATGAGAAACCCATTAACTAAAGAGTTTACTCTGCAGTGAATATCGACTCTGTTTTATGTTTATCCATAGACAGTATACTGTACAGCAGTTACCTAGTCAAAGCAATTGCTATCATACAGACCTCAGAAATACAAGGACAATTATAAATGTTTTTATACTTTTAACAAGATGCAAACACAGTACAAAATATGATGGATTATTAACCCATAACTGGTGGCTAAGGGGTGTAGGAACACATTTCCACAACTGTACAAAAGTAGTTTGCAAACTTATGTAATTAAACCACAGGAAATCACTTTAACTTGTATAGTATAGTCTTTATATACAGGCATGACAATTAATCTCTCCACATGTTATTCTTAGAATTGTGAAAGACTGACTTAATATTTAGGTGGTGGTTGTGTATGAAAGTTTACCTGAAACAGCTCTCACTTGGGATCATATGAGGATTTGTGTCTTGTAAAGTGTTTGTTGCTGAGACTTATCGTGCCTGTTGTCAGTTGACTCATGGTATCTTTATCACATTTAGCCTGAATATATCTTCATTCAGCTGTTATTGTATATACACAGTGAAATTATTGGTGTATGGTCAAGTCTGCTAATGTAGAGTACAAAGTGAGTCTCAGCTTCTGCAATAACCTTAAACCTTGTATGTTGACTGTTGATGATATACAGTACAGTATACAGTAGTAGGTACACTCGCTCCAGAAAGTATATGCAAGGTGGGGTGTGATGGATTTCAAAATGAACACTGTGACTCCTGCTGTCTCGGTAAGGTTGTCAAAATCCTTCGTCCATTGTGTCATATTGTTTAGCAAAAACTTTTGCAGGTGCTTTTTATAGCGAGTGTACATATTTACAGTATCCTAAAATTCTAGCTAGTTCAGGCTATGGTTCTGATAGTCGTATCTGATTAGATTAGGGGTTCATATGTTCTATGTACAGTATTTTTTTTATTTTTAAGATAGATATTAATAAAGTACAAGTATGTATAAAAATGTTTTATTAAATATTTTGTATAAAATCGAACTTTTGAAATAACTTGTGTATCCTAAAACCCTGGTGGTTCTTCAACTGATTGTTGTAGTGAAACTGTAACCTTGGGTTTCATCAGTAGAGGTGTTCGAAATAAAAGAAACAATAAATAACATACAGTGTATATAGTACTATAGTCTCCCCTCGACTTACAACATATTCGACTTGAGGCAACCCGGATATACGACGGCCGTGGTCGTATAAAATATTTTTCACATTACGTATTTTCGAGTCCCGACATTAGTGATCGCGCTGTGTACTGACAAAATTTTTGTTTGTAATTCCCTTTAAAATGGCTGGCAAGCGTAAAAGTGAGAGTTCTCGTGGTGCTGAGAAGAAAAAGAGACACCCATTTTAGAATTTCTATATTATTTTCGCCTTTTCGACTTACGACCAATTCGACTTACGACCTGGTTGTCGGGACGGAACCCCGTCGTAAGTCGAGGAGAAACTGTACTATACTATACTACACTACTGTATACAAGGTCCCACACAAAAAAAAACGAGACTGATGCTGTAACTCTTTATTTACCAAATTAAGAAAATCAACTGTGATCGCCTTCAAAGTAGTTCCCTTCTGAGTTGACAAACAGCTGCATACGATGCTGCCACAGTTCAAAGCAATTCCGCAGATCATGTTCTGTGAGGCTGTTGAGGAGCTCCATCGTTTTTGCTTTCACCTCATCTACCGACAAAATTGGTTCCTTTGACCACGGACTTGATCTTTGGAAGAAGGTAGAAGTCGCAGGGAGCCAGGTCTGGCGAATTGGGTGGGTGCTCAAGCACAGTTATGTTTTTATTGGCTAAAAATGGCCTCACAGACAAAGCATTGTAGCATTGTTCATCTGACAGCATTTTTGGAACCATTTTTGCACAAACCTTTGTCATGTTCAATTCTTCCGTTAGAATGTGTCGAACACTTTCCATGTCTAAATTAACTTTCTCAGCTATTTCTCGAACACCCAACCTATGGTTTCTCCTCATCACATCTCGCACTTGTTCCATGTTGTCATCGGTAACTGCTGTGTGTGGATGGCCTGGGCGGTCATCATCTTTCACGGTTTCTTTGCCTTCCGAGAAAGTTTGTGCCATTCAAAAACGCGTGCACGAGACATGCAATCTTCACCGTAAGCCTCAGTCAATAATTGAAAAGTTTCCTTCGCGGATTTCATAAGTTTAACGAGAAACTTGATGTTAACTCGTTGCTCAGTTTTGCAGTTCAACATTTTCTGACCGAGCGTAAGAATACATCTATACTTCAACACTCGTTCACTTGTACTGAGTGAAGCGATCGAGTTGAGCCTTGTTACACTGACAGGTTAGAACATGTTCAATAACCGTCTGTTTGTCCCTTTCCTCCCACTCCTGGTTCCCGAGTTATAGGGTCTCGCTATTTTTGTGTCGGACCTCGTATACACCCCCCCCCGTCTCTCTCTCAACACAGGGGAAGAAGGTATAGAGATATTTATTAAACATCCTGGTATTGTCAAGTGTACATGAAGGTACTCTACTCCTTTGTAGGATGGAATCACGGGGATATGAGCACCACCCCCAGGAAATTGGTGAAAATTAGGAGCCATGAAATGCATGTGAGGGGCTTATTATCAAAAGATACAAATGGCAAGTGGATAAAACAAATTAACACTGATTTTTTTTACTGGTCCACGATTGATTGTAAATAAAAATGTTTCAAAATGTAGGGGGGGGGGTGCAGATCTATTCAAGGATAAAATACCGGTCCTTGGATCTAATTACCGGAGTATCTCCCAGTATCTAACAATGGTCTATAAACTATACAGTATAAACAAAATCCTGTATATTTGGGTATCAGTTTGGGTTTGGTCAAATGTCTTATCTTACAACGAGATTTTTTTACAACATATAATTACGACCAATATAACAAAGATTGGGTAGTGGTTTGATAGGCACAGTAATGTGATTTTATAAAACTGTGAAATGAGTAAACAAATACAGTAGAAATAGTGGAAGCCAGTATAATAACTAAAATTCAAAAGAAATAGCATTAATAGAAAAATATTTTGAAATGCTGATGTTTACTGATAACACACATGTGACAAAGCTCTCACATTGGGAGGAAAACAGACAATTGGATACAGGAAATGTTATCTAGGGAGGGTATGGACGTACTGCACTGTAACTGTGAACATATCAAGATTTAGGAAAGCTCTGAAAACAGATGGTTTTGGGATAGAAAGAACATAATGGTTGAAAAACTAAGGGAATGAGTAAATGCCTGGGAAGGTAACCAAGGCCATGTCTACTGTAAGGATTCCTGTGGCTTCATTACCGGAAGTCAATGGCGTCATTTTGTATTTTAGGTTGAGTGCTCAACGTATATCTTCCACAAAAAGCTTAGTCTTAATTTTGGAGAGCAATGTATTTTTTTGTTTTGTTTTGCAGAATAGGAAGGAATACGCCCTTTTTAATGTAGTAAACAATAATAAACTGGAAATCCCGTTAATATCCGATCAATCATATATCTATTATGCACTTTAATGCAGATTTCATTGATCTGTTATGTAATTATGCAAGAATGAATATAAATTATATCAAACAATACTGAAAACCCATTACTTGGAGTAATAAAAGTTGGCACCAGCTGGAACTTGTTTGGGTCTCATCAAACACCCTTCTCACCTACCATCACTCTTCATCAAAGATACATTTACTGAAAACTGTAAAGCTTTCTAGTTAATATAAAAAATACGTTATTTTAAGGTAATAAATCACAAATATACATAAATGCAATTATAATCAAGTGAAATGTAATAGTTAGTCTATAATTGAGTCCTACATTCTTTATGATATGTGAGAAAATGGGTAGACCACATTTTCATATCTAATGTACATATTGTCTGTACAATAACGTCTTCCCTCCAAATTATCTCGTTACTGGTAATTTTTCCAAAAAATTGGAAACCAGAGGTTATTTCTTCACTTAAAACTGCTATATATATTTTTTGTAAAGAATGTAAGGAATTACGCTTTTACCGACGCCATGAGACCCGCTTCGGCGTTACTAGCTATTAGATAAGATCGACATGTTTCATCTTTTTGAAGTGTAATTAGATTTTATATTTAGTAACATTTTTTGGTATGAAAATTATAACATATTTGAATTTAGTTTTTAAAGAATACTTTTATGCTTTAATACATAAATACACATATTATAATAGCTGACTCGCAGATTTACGAGACAAGTATTCACCTGTACTGGTATCCCCAGCCTCCCTTGTTTTATAATCTTTGTGTGGGTTTAGGTTATATTATAGCTTTATTTGAGGATAATAATTAAATGTTACATAAGGAGTAAAATTTATACTTAAAGCGAGTTTAGAAAGACCAAGAAAGCAAATTATAGGGTTATTTGTGTTTTCAGCTCGTTTATTTGTAGATCATCATCTCACTCGTATATCTTACTTTCAATTTATGCATTTTAGTACAAATGTTAAATATTTTATCGATTGCTCTAATATAATGACATTAATTTAATTAACGACATACATATACATGAGGACTTAGTAAGCAGAAATCTTGAAACCATTGAAAAGTCTCTCTCTCTTCTGAGAGGGCGGAGAAAATGTCTACTTTTTCAGGAGAATCGCAAAAGTAGTTCTTCAATAGTATATAATATTATAATAAAAAATACACAAACCCCAAATTTATGTCACAATACAAAATAATATAAAGAAATTTTATAATTTATATTAAAACCGAATTTAGTGAAGATTGTGGATATATACAATAAGGCGTGCAGGTCTGGCGGGCGTCCTGGTAAACGACGGCAGCCCCCCCTCAAGGGTACCATTTGAAACCATCGCACCTCAGCTTGACACGTTGTTTGGCGGGCGACACCGGCTGTGAGAACAACCCTCAACTCCTGCTGTATAACCTTTAGGTAATTACTCCCTTTAAGCCACCGTTAGTTAACATTAATATCCTGAAACTGAGTGTATGTGGAATGCTGTAGTAGGTATTGGAGACTGATTAGGCCTCAAATAAAATTTTCTGAAAGTCTGACGAATGGCGGTCATGACAGATAACCGTTGGTGACGGAAAATTCTTGTAGTTTAATCAATCTGCAGTTTAGGTTGATCGGGAACGATTGCTAGCAGCAGGGGCTAGTGTTATCGATTAAAGGAATAATGTGTAGTGGTAAAAGTGTTAAGAACACGTGGTGGGGATAGGACTAACCAGAAGCGGGAAAAGGTGGTAGGCCTATGGCAACCCGCCTCACTCCTTGCCACATTTTACTCTCCTAAGAATAAAATTGTTGCTAGAGTTGGATTATTACATGTTATATCCCCATTTTTTACGTGGATGAGAGCGAGGGGTTAGTGAATAGGTGTAGATTAGAAAGTGGAGGGTGTGGGGTGGGTTGACCACATGTTGAGAGCGGGCGAGAGGCGCTGCTCCCACGCCTCTGTTAAGTGGCCTAATATCTCCAGCTGGTCGCTGGCTCTTGGGTGATGTTTTATATAATTAGTAGTTTTTAGTGTCTAATATGTATCTATAAGTCACTTAATGGTTAGTAGTGTACTTAGCTGCAAATTCTTAAATTTTTCATGAAAAGTTGCCCCAATCAACATTTGTCCAGCTTGTAAAAAAAATTGTGTAATTGATTCGTTTAATATACGTAGTGGATATTTTGCCGTGGCTGGCAAAGTTCCTACTGACGTTATTTTACCGTGAGTGTGTTCTGATTAGCAAAGTGCTTTCTGTTTAATATGACGAGGGGGGATCCGGCTATGAAGTAAGGTTAGGTAGATTTCTTTGGTTTGTGGAATAAATGAACAAAATCGAACAACTCATCCTGGTTAGGCATGTTTATAGCTTTACACAATGATCAACTATGGGTAATGGCAAAATGAATACCAAATGCTGCCAGTCATGGTCAAAAATAGTTCTTGCGTTATTTTCCGGTAATGGACGATTAGCCAATCAGAGCGCACTCACAGTAAAATAGCGTTAGTAGGAACTTATGCGATCACCGCAGAATATCCACTGCCTTTAATACAAGATTTGTGGTGAACGTCCAGTCACCTTGGTCCTAACAGTATTAGTCTGGTTTGTATAAACCAAAGCTATTATCTGCATTTACATTACATGTGTGTAAAACAAGGTAGCTGAATCTGATGACTTTGGGGTATTTCATTCGTTGCCACCCAAAGAATTTTGATAATTTTGTTTGCAATCAATAGTTTAGAAAATTCCAAGACACTATGATGATTCCTACACAAACTATACATGTTAGGACCCCTGGTTAGGATAGGTTGTTTGCGAGAGAAACAGCATAGAAGTAGTGTGAGAATTGTGTAAACTATTGATTGCAACTAAAAAAATTTCAAAATTCTTTGGGTGATTGAAATTTTACCGAATTTGGGTAAGTTTTTATTGGCCTAGTCACGAGCAACGTTTTTGATGTTCAGCGAGACTGGCAACTTGTCAAGGCACCGGGTATTTTAACAACATATAATTCATCATTACCAAACTAACCTAACCTAAATATAATGCTTAGGTGACGCTCATGACTTAGTAGGGTAGTTACTGCCATCAAAAATTTACTGTTCTGGTATATATATCTGCACCAGATCTAATTTTGTCAGTTTTAACCATCGTAAGCCCGTCATTTTTACCATAGTTTGTTGAGAAGAAATTATGGCTATCATGGCTAAAGGACTCGTTTCCAGATGGAGTTTAAGCTATACCGTAGCTTGTATTAGTTGGTAATCTTTTAAGTTTAGTTACTTCTTTATGTATGTACTAGTATTTTATCTAATTTTAAGTTTCATAATTTTTTAATAAAAAAAAAAACTTTACATGAATACAGCGTCTAATGACAAACAGTTAAGTGATGCCAGATGTACTGCTTTTACATCAATCACAGCTAAAGGAGAACTACAAGAGTTATCACTTACTGGGCCATAAGCACCACATGTGTAATATTTTCAAAGTGAAAGTAGTAAATAATTACCATATAATATTTTAGGGATTTATAAGAACCCCACCCCCCACACACACAAATAATGTGTGGGTATTTAGTCTGCTCCTATATTACAATAAAATCAATATGAAGTATTCCTGTAAAAAGTTGAATTATCCACTGGGCACTAGATATTCCTTAATGAGGCCATGAGGTATGAAGTCCCATAATTCAAATCCTCTTAACAAAAATCATCTGCATAAATCAGCCATGCTGAAGCAACAAATGTGCGAGTTGGCTTCACTCATTCCATTGTTTAATCAAATATTTTAAGTATTTCTTTATACATTCATTGTATACATAGATATTAAAAATTTGCAAAATGGGTTCTGCATTTCATCACTTCCCAGTTATGTTCCAAATACAGCTACTCTTCGACTTACGACCTACTCAACTTATGGCCGCCCCAGTTGTAAAAAAAAAATCCAAATTACGTATTTTCGAGTCCCGACGTTACTGATTGCGCTGTGTACTGACAAAATTTTCGTTTGTATTTCTCTTTAAAATGGCTGGCATGCTTAAAAGTGAGTTTTGTGGTGCTGAGAAGAAAGAGACACCCATTTTAGATTTTCTATGTATTATCTTCGCATTTTCGACTTACGACCTCGATTTGGGTCCCAAACCCAGTCGTAAGTCGATGAGCAGCTGTAATGATTTCAGGAAATATGGTAAAGGATGCTGTACAAGGTACAGTATTGTAGTAATTTATCACTTGAATAGCACATAATGTGGAATCCTGCACGATTCATTAAGGGGTGGATAATACTTCAAGGCAGTTATTCCGCCTAACCATCAACTTAGGGATATTATTGTATTGACGATAAATGCTTTTTTAACCCATGAAGATGTGAAGAATTACCATAAATTTATCTCAAAAGTGTAGGGATATTGAAAGTTAAAATGGATTGGGAAGTATCCTCTAAGGTAAGTCTTGGATTACCTCAGAGTTGCAACCTCTCCTTACTAGTTCTTCCCACCCTGTGGGTAGGTGTTACAAAGGGCATCCAGCCATCAACCATTGATTCAACATAACTACATTACTTAAGAGCAACCACATAACTAGAGCTGTGCCTTTCCCCCCTGGTGTCTGCTGCATTTTCTGGGCTGGCATGCCCAGCACGTTGGTTAGCGGTGGTGAGATAGGGAAACCTCCCATACTGGTTTTACCCCTCAACTGCCATCAGGTAATTGTGGCTAACCTACGCAAGCGTGGAAAATTGCCATAAATCGTTGAAAATGAAAAATACCCGGTAAGACTGCAGAAGAAAATATTTCCACATACAGTTTTAACCGCCATTAGTTACAAGTACATTGGAGATCTAGAAAAATCGGATTGAATTTTGTCGCCTCGGCATGTTTAGGTAAATAATGTAGTACTGTATGTAAAGGCCACTATTAAAGTACCTGTACTGTATGCATATCACATTTATTACTAACTTAACACTGTACGTGAATGGGAAGTACAGTATTAAGAATGGACATGCTACGGTAGTAAACTAGCTGAATTTGAATATTTTTATATAACCCTTATTTTTAATGTACAGTATCTTGTTAGTGGAACCAGTTTGGAACTGGTTTAAAAATATTTGGATTTACTGTAAGTCGTGGCTTCAACACCTTTGGCACTTCAGCAAGTTTGTGAAAAATAGCAGATTCAATTTTGTCTGTTTGTTGAAGAGTCCTTGGGTTTGTTTTTAGTTTAGGATTAAGGTTTAGAAGCTCTGCTCTACTGTACATATATTTATGGATTGGATCTTTTTCATTTTCTTAATTCATTGTACAGTATGCACAGTCGAGCAATAATTGTGCCTCCCCTCCCCCTAGTAGCTGGAGCCATAGCAAGTGAGAGCCTGACGATCAGACAAACCCTACTCTATCCCTCCTGTGTAAATGTTGCTAGGTAGTTTGGAACTATTGTGGCTGAGGATGTTGTGCATTGTCATTATCGGCCCTCGCTGGCTGTGGCTCTGGTACGGGGGGGTAGCAATTACTGCTTTTGACTGTACATCTGATAGAGGAGCAATTGGTGAGGGGGTGAGGTTCAAAAGGCACTGTTATAATGTCAGCTGGGCAACATTCTCTCCGCTTGAAAAATTACTCCAAACTATTGTTGGACTTGTACATCCATGTGGAGGACAGTTTTGTTTTGTCTTAAGGTTGACCTTGATGAGGATATGTCTGTGAATGAGCCTTATTTGTATAAATAAGTGTGGAGAGGTTTCTGTTTAATGGTAAACAACCTTTTGAACAATATAGAGTATTATACAGGGGAAGTAAAAAGAAAGATTTTTGTTGTTACAGTATTAGTTTATTTTTATCACCTTTTCATCATTCAGTTCATACCCATATTATGAGCTACATACTGTATGTGCAAATTCATTTCTTAAAGGAATGGCATAAACAAAGGCAACTTGCACTTTCTTCATCCTGTATTAAAATTTTCATAAGAGTACCGTACACTGATAGTGATGCTGCGATAACGTGAAATTGTTGAATTTGTTAAAATAATGAGCCTTTCGGTAAAAGGCTAGTTAGTCCCTACTAAATTTTTTGCATCTTTTATCATTTGAGTGATATTTATTATAATGAAAATTACTGAATTCATAAAATTTGTACATTTTTTTTTCTGGTGATTAGGTCAGTTACTAATTTATATACATTTCTAATACTTTCACACTTTGAAGTGCGACCCTCATCTCGTTTGCCCATTCAATGTGTCCCCCTTGTGATTTGTTTGTTTAACAATAAAGTTTTGAGATGCCAAACTATTTTTTGTTTAGCTTGTGTGCGACTTTTAGAAGATATATCTTTTATCTTTGTTATTATTAGTTTAACTTAGAAAAGTATCATAATCCTCTTTGCTGCTGTTGAGGCTGTAGTTCTTATGAGAAAATAACTTAGTTTGAAATTGTTGGCCCTCTATACAGTAGTTGCTTTTTTTATCTTTGGCATGACCAGTTTTGTTTGGGTTACATATGCTGTGTGCCGTTTACATAATTCATGGAACCTTTCCTGATGTAACTGTTCATGCTGGTATTAATTGGAGAACGTTAACTGTCTAGTATTAGTCTCTTGACAAGAGTGTGTTGGAAATTAAATAAATTCCTGCAGTTAGTTATCAGGTTTTATGCCTTATGGACAGATTAAATGCACAAAATCCCTTATTTTTGCTTATAAGTAGAAAATTACGGAGTGAAAATGAATATATATATATATATATATATATATATATATATATATATAAATGTTATACAGTTAAAGTTTAAGGGGTATTTATAAATGTACAAAATTGCTTAGCTTAGTACATTACAGAACATGATGAATTACTGTACGTATTTCAAAACTTGTCTCATGAGGTTGAATTATTGTTGACCAATGTTGTCTGCTATGATACCAATTCACTGAAATCTTTTTTGGATATCAAGTGTTGACAGTGAATAATCAACTAATTTGTGAACTTTGGTCATTCTAGTTTTGTGTGTAGGGAAGGGAGCTATCGTAGTGGTTTGTTTAGTTTTGTTTCTGAAGTTGACAGCTTGTGTGTGTCTGAGCTAGTTTAGCAGAAACTAGGCAAGCAGTAGTTTGACATTGAATCACTAGATTCAGTTTCCTGTGATTATCAAGCTCTTACCTTGAACTGTGTTAAGATTTAGAAAAAAAAATGCACTGGATCATATTGTACCTTCTATCTTTCCCGATTGGCTTTGAACATTCTTTTCATATCTAGGCCTATACCCCATTACTTTTACGTTTAAATTTTTTTATTTACACCCACCCAAAAATGCAAGTACTGTTTTGATCCCATTGGTGATGCTTTTTATATTTTCTACATTGAATTATTTGAAAATTGATTGATGTATTAGAAGGGTGAACTAGAGGTTTGTTTGAATAATTGGGATCATGTCATCCATAAATGATCAGGCAGAGCTGTCCATGAATTAGCATTTGTTTTAATTATATGTTCACTTTTAGAAATAACCGTAATATGTATGTCATGCTGTACTGTATTGGTAAATTCTTGAAATTAAGAAAATATGGGTCTTGGTACATCCTGTATTTAAGTTCCAATAATTATACACTTTGTAAGAATTGTGTTGGTTAATTTGTATAACATAAGAATTTCAACTAATCAAAATGTGACCCAACTTGTTCTAATAATAACTAACCTCTACTATATAGCTTAGAAAAGGTTAGGCACTGAATACCTTGATTGTATTTAATACTCATCAGCATCACTAATACCCTGAACCTTGTACATGTGTTTATATGAATTAGGCATTAGGTTTTGCCTATTTTAACACTGGTACAGGATATGTGTATACGCACATTCACACACGCACATTCACATTTAGTTTTAATGTTTTGTTGATGCAGCAAACTCCTATTTACTATAAAGCTTATACAAAATTAATTTTAAATAATTTTGCTTATTGTACAATCTAATAAAACTGACTACAAGTAAATGGTCCAGAAAACTAGCAAGACCTTTACGTTGTTAATGTTCCTAGTGGTCACAGTGCAACTTCTGGAAAGCCCTTCTAGTGCTTTTTTAGCTGCTTTTCTGGTTTAACAATATCTTAGGTACTTCTTTGCAGTTCCTTCAAACATCATGCCGCCCAAGAATTCAAAGCGGAATGTGGAGGGGGGTGAAGCCTCTTCTGGTGAGGAAGGGGGGGGAGCTTCTTCCCCAAAGCGTAAAAGGTTCATTTCAGCAGAAAAGGATAGAAAATATGAATCTGGTACGTCAGTCCTTCCCCTCCACAACTTAATAATAGTTTAAGTATACAGTAGTTGCAATGTAAAGGAAGTATCGAAAAAGCAGAAATAGATTATCTATTTTGAAAACTTTCACTGAAAACCAACCCTTCCCTTCATCACCACTCATGGTAAATCGGAGTTTGCATGAACAATACTGTAATTTCTCAGGATACATTATGGCTTCCTGTAGGTTTTCGTGTTCGTTGAATCAATTTCGTAGTGTTTGGGAATAATGCATGCTTGAATGTTCATTTACTTGCTAAGGGACTTTAGTGATAAGTTATGGCAGGTATAAAATGTGGTAAGTAGGTTAATACATGAAACATGCAAGTAATATGTAAGTAATACATATCACAAACATGTGAAACAATAAAATTCAAAGAAACATGGTACCTGGCAGGTATTTTAAGCTAGTTAAATGTGTTTTTGTACTGGACTATTAAGTACTGTATATGCAATATATACTACTGGAAGGGGACCTTGAGTTTACTTGTCTGAATAAGTAGGTTGTTGAGGTGTGGGGGGGCTGTAAAATTGTAATGGATGGTGAAAATGGGAGTAGGTTTTGATTTGGGGAAGAAAATTGTTGACTGTTGAAGGGAAATATAACTTGTACTGGAGTTGTTAAAGTGTAGTGTTATCGGTTACAGTTTCTTAAGAATGAATCTGTTGGGAAGTGTGTTTAGGAAGACTGAATTGTTGATGTATATTTTTTATATTTGTGGAGGGATCAAATACCCTGCCGTATTTGGACGTACAGTATTGGCTGTTGCTTTGAAGCATAAAGTGGAGTTTTCCAAAGTTGTACATAAACATGAAAAGCTTTCCTACATCTGTTAAGCTGTCTCCTTCCATCCAGCAAGGTACACATTTCATTCATATTTTTTAAATCCTTATGTTGACATCTTCAAATGTCCCGCCATGTTTACACGGACTGTCTTCTATTTTTATCAATATCTACCTTACTTTTCATCTTAATGGACTGAGAAACTAAAAGTTCAATATCAGCATTTGATGTTCCTAAGTCTCTCTATCTCTCTCTCTCCCCCCATACAGTACTGGAATGTTGTTATATATATATATATATATATATATATATATATATATATATATATATATATATATATATATATATATATATATATATATATATATATATATATATATATATATATATATATATATATATAAAGAATAATGGTAATTTTATGGAACAAGAGTCTAGGTTAGCCAAGAAACCTAAGGGAAAAAATCAAATAAAATTTATTTCTTACCTCAAGGATATCTCGATTTGGTGATTTACAATTCTCATAAGTTTGGTTTCACTAGTTGTAATAAGTACTGTAAATACACCACCTCTATCCTAAGATGCCATGTTTGTTCTTCAACTGTGTTGGAAAATTGCTTCCCAGCAACTTTTCCATACTTTCTACCTAACCTAAGTTAAAATAATGTACTAAAATCCTAGGATAGGTAGGTTTGGTTTGTTCTTAGTATCTACAATAAATCATATACAATAATGTAACACTCCGTCGTTGGAAGTGTTCGTGTGTTTGGAACGGTCTCTGGGAAGCATTCGTGTGTATCTGAGCCAAATAGGTGTTGCCGGGATCTAGCACATCAACGTATATTGGTGTTCTGGATGAAAAGAATTGCCAAATTGTAAAGCAAATTGCAAATCCCTCACTAATCTTGGGATATCCTTGAGGTAAGATATCAGTTATCTTCTATAGAAGATTTATTAAGTTGCTGGGTAACCTGCTCCCTGTACCAGAGTATTACCAAATGATTTATTGCATGGATCTATTTGTTCATTTGGGTATGTGTAAAGTATGTCTAAATCATAAATTGTATCTGATTCACATTTGGATGAAATTTTACTTAGACGTGTATAATAAAGAAAGGCAACAAAAAATTCTCATCGTCATGGGTGTAGGTCACAGCTGCAGTTATATTGTGTACTGTATCATGTTAGTCCTCTTGCACAACTATTTTTGTTAAACCCCCCCCCCCCCTTCCCCCTCGTATATTTTTATTTCTCAGCCAGTCTGTTTCTGATACCTATACCGAGACATTCTCACAGCTGTCTGTTGTGTACTGGTTTATATCTCCCATACATTAAGGGAGGTTAAACTGTGCCATATTTATATCACTTATTATTAACCCCTAAAACTTGTTCTATCAGAATTTTTATTAAACAAATGTATAATAGATTGAAGGATTACTTACCCTACATAGGGGTATTAATCTTGTGTTTAATATAAACGTTTGAAAATCATATTCAATGAAGGGAATACTTTTAAGAAAGTTATTGAAATATAAATGAAACATTCAAGTGATTTATTTCAACTAATGTATGTTAGAAACAAACAATATCATTTGAAGTGTTTTGGTTGCATCAAATATATATTTCATATCATATGATGGACTTCAAAGGCCCCTTAGTGTAAATACATCAACACACGACTTACCTCTTGTTGGGATGTGGAAATCAGTGACTGGACTCCTCCATCAATGCCCAACGATTTGTAACTTTGACTTGTAGAACAAGCACAGCTCAGAATAATATTTGCCAAAGGTTGTTGTGGCATTCGTACATTTACACGTGGGTGACCTTGCCCTATAAGTAATTATGTAAGTTGATGAGTTTTTGGGTCATAAACCCAATCCTTTTGGGAACTGTGGTATACACATTTCTTTTGGGTGCCAGGTCTGTTAGCTTAAGGTCATGAGCATATGTTCTATAGCAAAATCAGGACCGATCAATGGTATCAGTCTTGTGCACATAAGTAACAAACCTATTTTGGGATCAGAGGTTAGTTTAATATCTTGAGAAAATAATTCTGTGGCTAGTCTTGGGGTACTAAAGTCAGTAAAGCATTTTGAATCTGTCCTAGGAGTTTGTGGTGGTTTTGGGGATTGATAGTAGCTAAGTTGGGTGCTCTTCACCTTTTACATTAGAAAATTGCCGCAGGGTTTCTAGTTTTCAGTATAACCTTTGTTATAAGACAATAGCTCCAAATATGAGGATGTCTTTCTAAATTTGTGCCAGTAAAAAAGATTAAGAGGATTAAGGGCTTGCAGTTTTGTTTGTTTACAGGTGGTTATTTGATCCCCCCTGAAATTACCATTACTGTACATTTTTGAAAGAGTGGAATGGAGATGATTCCTGAAATATCACCAAAAACATTTTGCTACACAAACAGTGGGTATACATAGGTGTAATTTGGCTAATAGTATGACCCGTAAGTGGTGGGTGTACATTAGGATAGTAAATCAGTGGATGCAGGTTCTGAGCATGTTAAAAGTTATTAGTCGAGTCGTACACTTAATTGCCTCGTCTCATTCTCTTAATGTTCTATTCTGATCTTTGTTCAGTGTCTTCTTTTTCAGCATATTTTCTTCTGACTATACGGGAAAAACTCTAAATTTGTATGGCTTAATGGCAAGTCTCGATAAGGTGTCGGAGTGACATTTCCCATGACGTAATGATGCCTTGTGTTATTGTAAGATATTCTGGGGGATGGTTGGTGGGAATATCATAAATACACTCCTTCTGACTACACAAACCATTTTTATCTTCACTTTCCAAATGCTGTGACCTGCAAATAGGTTGAACACCAAAAAATCTTCCATGTTCATGATCCTGCAAGATATTGTAATAGACGTGTGTAGTGATCAAGTCTTCCTGGTGACTTTACGCTGCCCATTTTGAAAGACTTAACTGTTGTCTCCTGATGATCCATGATTATCCATACTATGTCATTTGTTTCAAGCTAATGTTAATATTCACCAAATCCATGCTCATTATCTTCTGACTTGTATACATTCGTTGATTTACGAGTACTGTACAATAATCTGCCTTGCTGTCTATCGAGTAGAAATAAATAACAGTAATGTTAGACGGCTCGGGAATAAAAAAAACGTTTGGGGGCTGTTTATGTACAATATAGTGTATTTTTCTCCTTTGGCAGTCTGCATATAATCCAACCAGGAAATGCCTGATAAGAGAAATGCTGCATTAAACACTCATTGCAATGAATGTTTTGCTTAGGACAGCTTAGTGTGATGTAGTTTACATTTTGTAACGGTGAAATTAGAATTTTTCCACTAGCGTATACTGGACTCTAAAACCTGCTGACCCATCAGTTGACTTCTAAACTGGGATCAGAAATCTTAACATTTTTAGTGTGGGTGCTTATCAGACATAACTAATACCTACAGGCAGAGATTCTTGGCCTTTGAGCAGTCTCTGTTCACCTGCAATCTTTCTTACTCCCTTTTTCCTACCACAAAAATAAGAAAAAAAAAATTACATTAAGAGTTCACAGTAAAGTAATGGGTGTGTATAAGTCAGGTTATGAGCACTGGTCATTTCAAATGCATTTTTGTGATTTGGGAATGAGAGGCTCTTGGATTGCTACCATGACAAGGGTATACAATATTGACTATTGTTTAGTGAGTTATGTACGTTTATGAATAAAATTTATTTGCTGATTAATCCCCCTACCATATTGTAATGGGGGAGGTTACTTGGCTAGTGGGGTGCATATTTTGATCTTATCTCATAAGGCTTTGTCTACACATCATAATGCAGTGCTACAGCTCATATTTATTACATCTTGAAAAAATGTGGCTGTGCATCTTGCATTTTATTCATAATAGTTGTTCATTATCCAGTTTTATCAAATTTGGAGGTGCTGCATATCATTGGACTAATAATCCACCACTTGTAGTTTCCCAGCAAAATATCAGAAATTTTACTTAATGCCTTGGGCTGATGGAGAGAATTGGCCATACAGTACTTGGGTTTGTCTAAATGAGTTGAAGGAAATATATTGTATTTGAAATTCTTTATAATCATAAACAACATTTTCCTGTATTTATTAGACTTCGTGATTATTAAGTTATTTAGCAGAAAATTGTTGGTAACAATTTTATTTATTTTATTATTTTTTTCCTTGGTTAGAGATTAACATTATGGATTTATTTAAGACTCAGCATTGGAGTTTTATTTTTAGACATTTGTGTGTTGAATGGTAGCAAGTAATATTTTTGTTTAATTTCAGAAGACTCAATGGAGGACACAAAAGACTCTAACGATTGGGGAGGTGAGAGTGAGCGAGATGGTGAGTTAATTATTAAGTCAGTGGATGAATCATTATCATCCTCTGAAATAACTCATCATTTACATTATTGCCATTAAGTGAACTGCAAGAAGAATGTTGACTGAAAATTTCTTCCACCAAAGATTTTATTTCAAAAGCAAATTGGCATTTACGTGAATTGTGGGCTTCTTGACAGTCTTTGTGGATTGGTAATGTGCATGTTATCAAATTATGGATTGCTGAAGATGTTGCATGTTGATAAGTTTAGTGTTGTGGTCTGGAAATGTATTGGGCCTAGACTTTACAGTACAGTACTCGAATGTTTACCCGTTATGAGGAACTCTCCTGGTTTTCTTGTAGTTGGAACACATCTTTACTTTGAATTCACTATTCTTTTTCTCCATGTAGCTCAGAATTTTAGTTTTCATAAGAGTACCCCTGCCACCAAATGCATTGGGGGAAAATGGATATTTCACAGGTTTTGGGGGTTCTGAGGATGGCTTTTGGCTTAAATAGTGTACATGCCTTGGGCATTGCATTTTAATTTACTTATAGGCAAAGCCTTTTGTGGGATTTGTCAGTGATAAATTATGAGAATCCTCTAATTTATGGTCTTAAGATTTTCTAGACTTGTGAAAATGGGAAACCTTATTTCAGTACATTTTTGTCCACTGACTTGTTGGTGGCATTTAACGGTTTTCACTCATGCCATGGAGCTCGCTGTGTTTTGCGTTATAGTTTGTTGTCTGTTTCTGGTGTTTAATGGTTTCCATCTGGTCATGCCATGGCACTCTAAACAAACACCGAGTGCCATGGCATGACTGAAAGAAAACTCTTAAATGCCACTGATGAGTCATGTGATAAATCGTGTGATTCCTCAACTCTTAGGATCATGTCAGTCTTACTGTTTGTTACATATATGAAAAATACAGTACAGTATGTATCGAGTTCCTAACGGATATAGTTTTTAGGGTATGGGAATTATAGAGTTCTCGAATAAAAAAAAATTTGCAAATTTCATGTTGGATGGTACATGAGGGAGGGGAAGACCAGTGAATGGGAGGCACTAAAAGTTGACTATTTTTGTATCCTAGCATGGATAAGGGGGGAGGGATATAATGTAACCCTTATCTGTCTTGTGATCATACGTTTGTGTGCTAACTATTGAAACAGTCACAAGGTGTTTAGAACTTCCCATGCTCATGTTTGTAATTGTTACATGTCTTATATTAATGAGATACCGGTTTACTCTTGCCTACGGTCAACACGTTTTTCAGGCGCTAATTATGTGTTGGTCAAAATTAAGATGGCATTGTTCAACAGCTCCCAGGCTCCTATCGTGAATATCAAGGTCACACGTGAGGTTCGGAGGTCAAAATTGGGTTATTCTCTGTCTGGGGAACATCCATCGATATTACAGATTTGTCTGGTTGTACTGTACTACTTAAATTATATCTTCAGGCCTATTACTTGTGCCTTTCACCCTACACCATTTTCATGTTACAACTAGCAGGTCTGTTTCAGAACTTTCTCAGCAGGTGACAGCAAATATACAGGTACTATTAAATTCATTACAATTCATTGGAAAATGTTCAACATTATGGAGGATCATGTTTTGTAGTATATAAAGTATATAGTTTTTCATTGTCATAATTCGTCTTAAATTGAAGAAAATTTTATCTATTCATCGCAGACCCAAGCAATATCAAGTAAGTACTGTAGTGCACCTGTTTCAAATATATTTTAGTCGATACATTTTTCATAAAAGTTTCTTGTACACTGAATCTGAAGTATAACCCATTGGATATACAGTATACTGTAATTGTGTAGAGTTGAAATTGTTTTTAATGCATCATTTTTTACTTAAATGACCTAATTGGGCTGTTCCTAATTTCTTGCCAGTAATTAAGAAACGTTCACTTACATTTGGTGGCTTTGCTTTTCATCACATATTCGACTGCATCCATTTGTTTGATCATCTTATTGGTTAGTACAGAGTAATTGCATATACAGAATTTTATTTACATGATCATGTCCATAATTGTGAACAAGTTTGTCATTAGTTTTTGCTTGAGTTGTTGGAGACGTGTTTCATCTAGTTTAATTTTTGTCTGCTTGGTTCCTCCCGAATGAAGGTACGGTAATTAATCATGGGGAATTCATGTACAGGTATTTTATATATTCTCATCATCACTTGATCTCTTTTTTGAAGGTGAAATTCCGTAGAAACGTTGTCATCTTGGTTAAGTTATTGCCTAACCTTTGTGGTTACGGTAGGTCATTTGTAGTATCGCATCAAACTTTTTTGCTTCTGTGTGAGAGAGTGGTGGAGATCGGGTAATTTACTGGTATAGTTGATAGGAAATATGAGTGTTAGTGATGAAAGATAAAATGTGTGCAAAGGGAGGGTTGATATTGGGGTAATTAGTGTAAATGGTTGAGAGAGAAGTATGCAAGTTCACCTGGGGATGATGGAGGATTGTCTGATGGTGTAGAACTGTAGATGTAATGAGTGAAATGGAAATAAAATTTTATTAATGTACGTACAGTACTACATTGTTGGACGAGATGCCATTGAGCAATTCTACAGTGAATCAACACATTATGGAAAGGACAAGATATCAAAAAGAAATGGTTCAGTTCTGGGTAGCTAGTGTATGGAGAATTCAACTTAATGAGAGCACAGACCTCACCTCTATTGCACCACTGAGAATCCCCTGACAGAGGACAGGTTTAAATTTGCCCTTGGAGGAGCACACATGTGAAGCCAATACTGTATCTTTCAGAAGGTGCAAGATTTCCATAACCAATGTAATTAGGTTTGGCTCACATCAGGGGTTTAAGTTTAGATATATGCACCATTGCTTCA
The DNA here is from genome assembly GCF_018991925.1 of Homarus americanus. NCBI lineage: Eukaryota > Metazoa > Arthropoda > Malacostraca > Decapoda > Nephropidae > Homarus > Homarus americanus. The sequence continues at coordinate 321,399 of NW_024741462.1, forward strand.
AAAATGATTGGTCTGCACTGCATTTTGCATTGAAAGATCTTGCAATGGGAAGCTAACCTGGCAATCTGAAGGTAGTTTTAGATTACTTAAAATTGCTTGTTTTATCATGTGCCATGATGCGGGAGTTGGCTGTACATTGGTTGTCATGAGGCAAGGTTCTTGACTGCATGCACAAGCTGAGGCAAATCAATTCTTGAGGCAGCAGAAGGTGGGGTTGCACCTGAACCGCTAGAATGCAAGGTAGCGGTAAATTCTTGAAAAATGGGTGTGGCCTATATGTGATCTGAATAATTTTCATAACGGCTACATCCATAACTATAAAAAGTCTACAGTAAATAATTATATTTAACTTAATTCCGAGATAATACCCAAGAAATAAAAAACAGTTGTCATTGATATCCTGGCACCTCAAGATAATACACTTTTATGTAGAAAAAAAATAGAAACTTGTTACCCCTGTGGGGTTACTGGGAGAGTAGTTACCAAATACCCTGCTGAGAAATGCAGTACAGGTGGATAAGGTTCAAGAAGGGGAACTATCTGTGAATGTTGTCTTAAAGTTCAAGTGAGGTGTGTGCTTGCAAAATAGTAGTGTGAGTAATGAGATGACAGTTGCAAAACCATGAAGGAAGCAAGGGAGTGAAGGAATAAAGGGTGCTTTTGGAGAAGTAAAGACTGGGAGATTGTCAGGGTATATATAAAAAGCAGTTACTCTGAAACTAAAGAGGATACCTGTATATGGAAATGGCAGTTGGGGTGAAAGGGAAGGGTAGTGTAGAAGCAAGAGTGGGGAAACATGAAGTGTGACAAGCTGTAAATTTGTTCAAGTTAAGCATTGGAAGTGGGTAGTTAATTTATATTAAAATATTAAAGACGAGCGAAATAAATGATATAATGGAAGACACGTGCATGCAGTGTTCGTTGCAGTCACTCACCATTATGCTCATGGAAACCGTTTGTACGTGGTAAAAAAAAAATCCTAGTACAGTACGTATATATTTTTTTATGTTAGCCAATTTAAACATGCTGGTCTGTGAAAATGGTCATTCTTGTTTAATGTTGGGGGGGGGATTTGATGCTTCATTTTAGAGGGGTTTTCTAAGGCCTGACAACTCTTAAGAGCCCCAGATTTATTTATTTTCCACAGTTCATTTATAAAGTTAAAAAAAATAAAATCAAGATAATTGGTTTTCCTGCAACACGGTTATAACACTGGGAAGGGTATCTGAGGGATGGCAGTAGGTCCCCCGTTAACCCTTAAACAGTGGCTATCAGTGGAAGTGAGCTGTAGGACTCACGGGGGGAGGTCCTTAGCTGCCAGTTTAAAGGGAAAGGTGAGGAGAGGAAAAAATTGCATGTCTGCCAGGGAGAATGTGTGATGGTACAATAGTTATTGAGAGAATGGTAGCAGAGTGTGGTTCAGACAAGGAAGTGGGTGTGGATTAAGTTTTTTGAGAATTTGAGTAAAAAGTATCAGATGGGGTAAAATTTATTTGCTTGTGAATTTAGGGAAAAATAAACATGCTGGATGTGAAAGAAATTTGGGAATTCAAAAATATGGGGTAAATAAGAAGTGCTTGAAATGATGTCCATAGATTTTGCAATGAGATAGTAAGGCATAGCAAATGTCTGGATAAGAACTGATTCCTTGTAAAAGGAGGACTGAACTTAAGGTTTTGTTATGCAGCTGTAGTTATTTGGTAAAATATATTGAGAGATTGGGTAGTATGATAGGTGGCAGCAAGGGTGATTTTGGAGGGGGCGGGGGGAAGTCCGCTGATTTTCCTTGGTGACCCTTCTTGAGTGATTTAAAAGAATTTAATGTGTTAAGTTTAATTTGATTTGGATTTTTTATCTTGTGTATTATTTTTTGTGTGAAGGAAATCAGTGATGAAAATTTGAAGATAAAGGAGAAGGGTAAATAAATGTTAGTTTGACTGGAGGAAGAGTGTTTGGGGTAGCTAAGAGTGGATATATTGGCACATACAGTGAATCCTCTATATAACTTGACTAGTATATGAAGATAAAAGTCCATTGTCGGGTACGAACTGTATAGAGATGAAAGTCTGTTATATCAAGGGTACATTAGATTTGAAACCCCGCATGTAATGGAGGTTTCCCTGTAGAGGAATGAGAACTACAGACTAGCGGAAGGTAAGAAAGCTGTAAAAAACACCTTATGAAATATTTGGTGAGGAAACTATCAAATGGGACTAATGGGGATGTACTGTATGGGGGCAATTATGTTGACATTATTACATGGGTGTGAAGCATGGACTTTGGTTACAATAGTGAGGCACAAATTAGAAGCAACAAAATGACGTGCACGCGAGTAGTACAGGACAGTATGTGCGGTAAACGGCGTTTGGCGAGAATAGAAATGTTTCGAGTGGAAAGTAGACGAGCTTACTGTAATGATGGTTTGGGTTGGCTTGGGTAATCATGGGGGCCTAGTTAGGGCATCCTTGTTTTACAGACATACAAATGACTGACCTGTAGATTGACGAGATGGCCGACGTGCATTTAGATTTTTCCAGTTGCAATAGTTACGTAACTGCCGTTATTGTCATTCAATGGTGGGAGGCTGAGAAGATCAAATAAAGACATTTTCCCTTTGTTAAATCTTGCTCGTTTAATCTTGCTGGTATTGATGATGAGTACTACAGCAGAAAACATCTGTTGCAGTAGTAAGAATAAATGTTGGTCAGTGGATGCAGTTAAAATATACGTATGCAGTATTTGCTCATTTCATCATGAATTACGCAGGGAAGAGATTAAATGGTAAGGCTTGTCTATCTGGACTTGTTCTGTAGAATTGAGATTAAAAAAATAGCGACAAAAAGGTGGGGGTTTATTTACCAGGGGAAAATGCATTGTATTGGTTAATCAACTTGTAAACCTTAAAAGTGAAGGTCTTTATTATTGGGGCTGGACAAATGGAAATACTGTATTCTTATTGGTTCATTCAGTGTGGGACTGAATATTAGCTGTAATAGTGCTAAGCAAGTTCTTATCAAGGTCACCATAGCTGACAAATCATGTGCTGCTTAAGGAAAGCCTAGCAAAGTTTATGCCAAACCAAGCTGTAACATTTATTAAACTCTTTCAAATAAAAATATCCCCAACTTAGTCAATGTAACCTTTTGTCACAAAGAGTAATGTTTAGTTCATGCACAAATTCCCTACCTGTATCCCTCCACTACAGTACTGTTGAACGTTGATCTTGTGTCCTCTACAGTACGTACATGACAATACCAAAACAAGAAATGGCTGATCGTTTACCACTTATTCGTTGATCCTACTGATGACCGGATCATTTGCTTACCTCTTTCATAGCCTTAAAAACCAATTTCCTGTACTTGCTATAACTTCACGAGTGAGAAATTGAATGTGTAATGGCAGTAGAGGTTGTATGGTACAGTAGTTACTTGTAATTGGGTTTGGTTATGTGGTTGCTTGCAATTCTTATTTTCCTTGGTAAATGAATCGATAGTTGTCCAGGAGTAGAATGTCTGATTTCAATAGCCTGTGGTGTATAAGCCCTGGATATAGAAGTCTGGTTATATTACTGGCTGTATTGTGGGTTTAGTATAAAGGTCTAACACTATTTTTCTGTAGTTTTTTTCCTCAATCTACATGATCTGTGGATGTGAACTTTGTGCAAATTTTTTTTATCGAGGTTCTGTTTTGGGATGGTAGTTTTGCCTTTTGATTGACTCTGTTTAACATTCAAGTGGTGTTTGCATGTGGTACTTGAATTCTTGTGGCTGTGGAGGCGGTCTTGTGTTATTTGGTGGTGGTGGTGAGCAGTGATAGTGGTTCCATTCCGTGGCGCAGTTTGGTGCATCCTAAGATCGGGTAGCTCTTGGTGGCTGAGAAACCATTCCTCTGGGTGAATTTCAGTATAGCTGGTGGTTCTGCCCCCTTATGACTAAACCGATGTTGTTGTGGCAGGTGGATGGGACCGGTACTCAGAGGACTCGGGGAGCCGCGACCGCTACTCCAGCCGCTCCAGCAGCAAGCCTGGAGACTGGGATTGCCCAAGTTGCCAGTTCTCCAATTTTGCTTCTCGCACTGCATGTTTCAAATGCAGGACCCCTAAAGGTACGTTGCTTTTTTAACTACAGTATGAAGATAGTAAACAGTACAGGTATCTTTTATTTTAATTTCTTCTGATATAAAATGGTAGGCAGCTTTGTACATACTCTATATGTGTATTCTCTATTTACCATTAACATACAGTAAATTGTAGACAAGTTTCCAAACACGTAAATATTTTTTCAGACGGGGACTCTTTTGGATCTGGAGGACGTGTTGGTGGTGGAGGGATGCGTGACATGCGCCCTGGAGACTGGTCATGCCAGAAGTGCCAGTTCCATAACTTCTCATCACGTGGCATGTGCTACAAGTGCAACTCGCCCCGAGGTTTGTAGTGCCGGTGAAGTATTGGAAGCTGGGGGGTGGGGGGGCCTGCATTTTAATGTACTGCAGAAAATATAAGAATCAAAGTTGATTGTAGGAGGTGGTGGGTTTTAGTCTTGGATTTAGATGTAGAGCATTTTTAAATGGCTAGCATAAAATAATAATTAGTAATCTGTATTGGGAGGATATAAATGAGGTTTGGCTATCAAGTATGGGTGTATTGGTTAAATATTGGTATGCATTGGTACAAGTAGAGAAATTAACATCTACAGTAAAGTAGGGATCATAGTACTTAGTGTATCTCAAAATCAGTCCAACTGTTATTGTGAATAAGAATAAACATTGGTTTAGAACTTTAGTGTGTGAACTGTGTATAATAGTTAAAGAATGTGTTAATGGGTATCACATTGTGTGAAATGATTTACGGGTGGCATGCTTAGGAACTGATTTAGATAATTTGAAATTAAGAGTAAAGAGGGTGATATAGATCAGACGAAAATAGAGGTAGTGTTGATTTGTGAGAGGATTAGGCTACTTGGTTAATTAAAGTTTATGTTAGAGGCATAAGAACTGGTGATATGGAGGAGTGTGGAACGGCTGTGAAACTTAAGGAGTGGTGGGAAGGGTGACATGGTATGAATGTGTGAAAAGGATGGAGGCGAGGATGTGCTGGGATAATGCATCATGTGTTGGGTAGAGGGAGAAAAACAATACCTTGAGAGAACAGAGGGCGGGGGATAAAGGGGAATGGAGTAAACAATGTGGGTTTGTAGTAATAATGCCTTTGAGGCTTTTCTGTGGTGGCTGTTCCTCGGCAGTGAGCTCCATAGATAATAGTTTAGGCATGCATTGGTAAGATGGGGATTTATTTTGGGGTGAACAGCAGACAATCTAACAAGGGTCGTACAATGTGTTAGTAATTGACGAACAGTACCCTTAATATAATAAATATTTAAAGGTAAATTGGATGTACAGTAGTCCCTTGCCAACCAGGGAGGTAAGGTTCCTGAAAAGCTCAGTGGATGGCAAGACTAAAGGCTTATGGGAAATAATGGGTCAGGTTCCCTGGCTGCAGATAACACTTGTTCAAAGTCAAACTTAAGTCACCTGTTCCTTCATTAAACAATACCTGTAGATTGCATTTACGGTCATTACACGAGTCAAATATATGTAAAGTAGCTTGATATAAATTTAGTAGTAATATAAATTTTACAGTACATCTCTTAAGATGACATGTTGCCATAAAATAAGAAAAATTAAGAGCATGGGTGTGTGTGGACTTGGCAGGTCACCAAGTTAGACTGTCTCTGTAGCTCTTCCCCACCAGGCCAAGCTATATTATTGTTTTTACAACTCTTGCCTGCACACACAATTGTTCAAAAAAAAATTGTAAAAAACTAAGATAAACTACAATACAATAAACATGTCTTATGTCTATGGGAGTTTGCTCATGGTTGTGAAAGGGGAGAGCACACTTTTCTCCCATGTCCTAGGCCGCAGAGGGATAAAGAAGCCACGTTAATCTGTGGATACCGAAATTCAATGCCGTCGTGGTTGGTGAAATGGTGTACAGAGTAAAAACCGTGGATACCCGGAATCTGCGGTTAGTGAGGGTCTACTGTATGTAGAGTGAACCGTTTATGGACACATTAATTCAGATGGAAAGATTTGGTTGGAAATTTCTTGTCCAGTAGACAGGTACAGTACTACAGTGTTTGTGTTGAAATACGAGTATGTGTAATGTCCCAACACTACTGCAACCCAATTGAAAGTGGGTATTGAAATAAAAATTACATGGAAAATGCATTACAGCTCCTCCTCGACTTACGACGGGGTTTGGGACCCAAATCCAGGTCGTAAGTCGAAAATGCTTAATTAATACATAGAAAATCTAAAATGGTTCTCTTTTTCTAACCAGCACCACAAAACTCTCACCTTTAAGCTTGCTAGCCATTTTAAAGGGAATTACAAAAAAAAAATTTCTGTGTACTGGCGTTGGGACTCGAAAATAAGTAATTTGACAAAATTTTGGTGCGACTGAGGCAGGTCGTAAGTCGGGGAGGAGCTGTACTTACTATCTATATATAATTTACAGAATGCAATAGTAACCATCATAAGATCGCTTCCTTATCCCTTTAACCCCTGGGAAGTTTTGTCATGCAACAGTACCCTCGTTTTAATTTTCACAGTTGTCAGATAGATAAGGTACATGAAAAGGCAAGTCAACTAGCTAGGTTATTGTGACATGAAGCTCAGCAATTTTAGTTTGGTCAGTTTGTTTACTTAGGTTCTTGTTCGTTTCTGTTTTAATGCCAAAGTTTACCCAAGCTTGTCCCCATAGTTGCTGTACTTAGGTATCTAGTAGTTCACCCGAAAGATGGAAAGCATTTGGATATCACAACCAGTACAGTATGTGCACCACACTGAATATCTATTGGGTATGATAGTTCTGGGTATCCCTCTTGCATACAAATCACCATGTCATGTAACAGGACAATGAATGTGCCCTTGTCAAAAACCGCATTGAATAATAGTTTATTTACATGGAAATAGCCTAATATTGCAGTAGTTTATGAAGCAAATTGCATTTTAGGTAAACAAAAAATTTTGGGTTAGTCTTGTTGGTAGCCTTGCAACATTGGTGGGCCGTTTCCAATAATATGTTATCATTAATACTTCCAGTAGTGTTACATTGTGGCCAGATAAAGTTTTCTAGTAATGTTTTATCATGGGAATCAGGGGATTTGACTGTGGCAGACTTTTGCACCAAGAGCACTCATGCTCAACTACACAACACCACTGTGTTGTTTTAAGGTGCTGTTTTCATGGTTCTGAAAATTGGAAGGTTATCCTTGTGCTTACAAGAGCTTAAAAAAAATAGTGCAGCACTTTGTTAATATGTTCAAATTCTTCAACGTATATACACACGGGGACATGTTACATTGCGCGTGTCTATCCGTACTTTTCATTACAAGAAATAATTTTAGCGAGACTGCATAAGTTATTACTTTTCCCTTGATAATTGTAAGGAGAAAGTTTTAAGTTGACAAATGTTTTGTAGAACAATATAATTTCTAAGACATTTTATATGCTTCCCTAGATTAGCTGATACATATTGATTATTATGGCTTCTATAATTTTAGGCCCATGTGTTGAAGCATGGGCCTAATACTACTTTATGTTGATTAGTTACATGTTGTTTTGATCTTGTATACAGTACACGTTTTCTGACAGTTTCAGAACATGAACTGTGACTGCTATAATTACCAAGGGTAATAAGTTCTTATTACAATACAGGACCTTGGGCATCTCTGATACAAGTTTGAATGGGTGCACTGCAGCACAACATTTCACTACACTGAATATTTTTTGCTAAATGCAAATAAAGCATTCAATAAGGTGCATCCTATATGAAAGCCTCAATTTCTTAATAGTTAATTATTAATTTCGTTGTGTTGCAAACATATGTAGGATATCTCCTTGTTACTGTAGTAGATAATGGTATATATTAGCTAGATTCAGGAACAGTATAGAGGCAGCTTATATTGGTGTTACCAAGACTTCAAAGTAATATTTCTTTTGATAAATTTAAGTAAATTTTTGCTCTTGTTTGTTCCCAAGAAGTTATTGGTACAGGTATTCAATTATCTTCATGCTATGCTATTTCTCTTAAACAATTAAAACTTCTGTCATTTTCACTTTGGCTGATTTGCTTATACTGTATTTTAAACTCAAATGTTTCAACATGCTGCTCACTTTGAGAAATTTTCTGTCCTCGGAAAGGAATATTGTTTCCGTACTTTTCTTAGTTGTAAAAAATGTCCTCGGGTTCTGACGTGGACGTGCCTTAGTATTGTACAGTACCTTGTTTCTAGTTTTTAACATTGAACTACGGGACATTTCTATTGAAAATTGTCCGTAGTGAATGTAGTTCCTGAGATTTCTTTATTATTATTATTGTATGAATTGAAATAGTAATTTTGGTAAAAATTTAGGACTGTGATGGCTATAGAAAAGTAAAGTTTTGGTATGCCAGAAGTAGACACGGTGGACTGTGCTTGTGGATATTTACAAAGAGAATGAGAACATAAGGGAATGTACAGTTGGGTAAAGATACTGAGTGAAGAGGCCCCCCCGTTTTTGTTTTTATGTAATTTTTTGTATTGTAATATCTGTAAAGTAATCGGGATGTAGCTAGTAGATTTTGCTCTAGTTTACACTCCCATGGTAAAGGGTTTCACAGTAAGTTGATTTGCAGTACTCTTAGAGTAATTCATTATTCCAACATTTTAGAAAATAATGTTACAGGGGGTGGTGGCGGTGGTGACCGTTACTCTAGCCCTCGTGGTGGTGGTGGTGGTGGTGGCGGCAGGCCTGGGGAATGGGAATGCCCTGGTTGCCAGTTTTCCAACTTCTCGCACCGCGATTTCTGCTTCAAATGCAGGACCCCTAGAGGTATGTCTAGATGTGTTGCTAGAACTGTGTAAGTGAGCATGGAATATCTCGGGGAGCAGCTGGGTGTTACCTACCCAGTGCAGTGGCTGGAAACTTCGGTTGGCTTACTCTATATAAAGAATTTAAGGTATAACAGGATTGTGCTTCTCACAGCCTTATCTAAATGTTCTTATATTTATATATAAAAGCACACAGCTAATTTAGCATTTTTGAGCTGGTAGTTTGCTTAGGTGTTACCAGCAACTGTCAGGACAGGTGACTGTAGTCAGTCAGTTTATTATATGGGTTCAGAGACTTTTACTTTATTTAGGGCAGATATTCCATGCTTGGTATGAGGTGTTAAGGTCATCGTGTTAATTAAATTATTTTTACCTCTTAAATGTCTGATTAATTTCATAGCAAGAAGCTGTTCATTTTGAAAAACAAAAACAAATGGAGTGTTCAAGGGCGAACATGAGGTTGCAAATGATGAATAATAAAAGATGCTGAGGAAGCATTGACAATTCACCAAGAGAAGATTTTGAGAATCGATAATATGAGTGCCACTGGTATAATGAGCTTTGCATCAACATGTGAAGTACAGTACAGCAATTTCAGTTATAAAGAAAATAAAATTTTATAACAATGACAAGCCATGACACAAATCATTTTTATATGGAAAAGAATATATACAGTTTAAGAACCAATGAAAAGTTGGAATTTACAGTTATATTGAGGAACAGTACAGCATAATTATAAGGAACAGAACAGACCAAGTTTGTGTCTGGCACAATATTCAGGCACTCGTCAATAGTTATGAATGAATGCCTCACTAGTGTTGTATCATATGCCCATCTGGGATGTAGTACATGTGATGGTGTTATCCGTCCTTGTGTTAAGTTTTCTTATCTTTAACTCTAAGAACTAGGAAGCTCAACATCCCCCCACCAAACTTGGTAGATAAGAAAACAAGCAAGTGGAGGTGTGTAGGCGATCAAGCTATTTTATTTGGGCCAATTTTGTACTTTAGAAAATGACAAAAGCCTTTTATTCTTCTTTTCAATTTTCTGTATTCAAGTGTCCATCTCGGTGGGGATGTTTTATGTGATGACATTGTCCGCTAGTATATTTGAGTTTCCTTGTTTTCAACTAGGGAAAAAAAAAGATAAAAGCTTATCCCCACCAAACTTAGTAAGCAGAATCACCAGCATATGGTTATTTTAATTTCATTTTTGTGTTTTACAGAAGAGAAAAAAAAAAACCTTGTATACCTGTCCTCAATTATCTAAATTTAGTACTGTACAGATCCTTCAAAACTGGACATTTTCTCCGTGTTCGGATCAAATTTCTTCCCTTGATAAGTCAGTTTTGTATTCTTACACTAACCTAAACACAGTTGAATGTTTATTTGACTTGAATAATAATAAAAAAAAAAATATGGCATACATGCTTTAAATAGTGTGTGTAGTAGGCTAGTTAAATGGAACCCTTGATGATCTCCCTTCTGGCGAGTTGAAATGTACCACAGGGGGTTCAGAAATGAATGTGATTGAATAAATTGTTTATTAATTTATATTAATCGAATATTATTCTTTTCACATAGCTAGCTTTTGAAATTACAGTAATACCTGTATTGGTCAGACTGAACCAAAGATTCAAATGTAACTTAGCTACACCAGATGACAAATGTTGCAACTCAATTGGAAGCTCAAGAATGTAAAATCCATTTATCTCACTTTTAACCCTCTCATGGCTGAATGATTTCTCTTAAGCCAGTGATTCCCAACCTTTTTTGGCTGCGACCCTAAATTTTCCAACGATACGGTGTCGTGACCCTCGGGTATATGATATATTATGTAGCTTGAATGTTAAGCAAAAATTTTTTGGCTGATAAGTACTATATTTTTAAAATTGTCTGAGGGCCCCTAGCAACCCTACTGAGGACACCCTGTGACCTGATTTGGGTCGCAACCTGAGGTTGGGAACCACTGCTCTAAGCTGAATAAAGTCATTTGGCTGTAGCCAGATGAGCTACTAAATGGGTTAAGGAGCTCAACTTCTTAATAGACTAGTTATTTTATCACTTAATGTATGCAACAGTTTTTTCTTTATTTTATTATTCAAGAATTAAAATAAGGTTCAACCGAGTTGTGGAAGCAAAACTTGATGTGTACTGTTAGGCCGGATTTTAGGGTCTATACACCTGCAGGAATAATGTTCATTGAATGAAAGTGTGTGTGGTTAGGGCATTATGCTGTCACCATTCTTGTCAAAGTTATGGTCACTTAATTTATTAAAAAAAATTAAAAGCAGAAATTTTTGCATTGTTGGAAATTAATATGTTTATCAGCACCAAACTTTGTAAGTTTAGTAATAAGCAAGTGGATGTTTATCCTTTGGTTATATTATGCCACTAGTGGTAATTTGCCTAGAAATAAGTTCCAAATAAACTTTAATTTATAGGTTTGAAGAAAGGTACTACAGATGTTCCTGATTGATAACTATTTGTAATTAGAATTATTTTGTAACTTTGTCATAGTTTAGGGTTCTTCAGTGTTTGTGTAAAGGTTGGCAGGATTATTCATGGTCAGTATTCACAGACCTGCAGGCAGTTGTAGTAAGAAGGGGTTATTGTGTGTTAGATACCTGCCTTTAATCTTTTTCTTGGGTTTTAATGATAAATGGCCACCTAACCTCTCTTAGTATAGATTGCTTTACCCCTTCTCCATCTTGTAGCTTGTTAGTCATTGCTACTGAAAGAGATATTGTGGTGTTTGTTTCTGTATCTCCATTTTGGACCATTTGTCGATAAAACCACATACCGTACATCATATTTGTGGTAGTGTATGTACCTTTGTCCTGCGCTACAGTGTTGTCTAGGGTTGCATTTGTGGTGATATCATTTTCTACAAATTACATAACCGATTTTCTCGAATGGCGTGAATTATTTAAATGTAGGTTTTGTGCAAGATCAGCAGGTCGTTGAGGTGTAGATGATAAAGGGTATCTAGTATTTTTCACTTAGAGGGGGCTTATTATGCAACACGCACTCACTCGCATGCACACACACACACACACACACACCCATATACACTTGTCCACTCTCACTCCCACCCTTCCTTTAGATAGAGAGGGTATTAGAAAAAGATTAAACATCGCAATTTTTAACATTTTTGTGGGTCAAGTTTTGTTAAGACACCAGATATGTGAAGACAATGTAGCTAATTATTTGTATAGTTATATGCTGATTTTATTTGCAGAAGGTGGACGCTCTGGTGGCGGCGGTGGTGGTGGCGGTGGTGGTGGCGGCGGCGGTGGTGGTGGAGGAATGGATGGCGGTAGAGTTACTATGCGTGCTGGAGACTGGGAGTGCCAACAGTGCCAGTTCCATAACTTCGCTTCACGTGATCAGTGCTTCAAGTGCTCTTCCCCAAAATGTTTGTATTTTTGGATGATCATTGTTGCCAGTACTTCAACTCTGAAACTCAATAATTACAAGCATTTGCATATTTGTGATTTACCTCACTACATAATTTGTATTTAGTTTTAGCTGCAACTTCAAAATTTCTGATTTTACAAACTGCATAACTATACTGTATGTGAATTCCTTTGTTTCAGATACACCTCGTATATCATTATTCGTCATGGTATGCTTTAAATCATTTTTGGCCAGCCTGCATCATTACTTTCATAACCAAACCTATGAGTAGTTTTTTGTGTTGAACAACTGGTATATCGGGGGAAGATTTCTTAATTGTTTTTCGTTGAAGGTAGCATGATAAATACCCTAATTTTTATTATTCGCATTACAGGATGTGCGCTGTAGCCCACCTTCAAGAGAACACCCTGGACCAAGACGAAGAACTTGTTATGGAGGCAGCGGGAATACCACTCGGGATATTTATTTCAAGTGTTGAAGAATAATTATGGATTACTATAGAGTGCATTTTGTTTTGTACCTAGTATTGTAAAATTTGGAGAGAATTGTCATTTTTGGGATTGCTCAAGTGGTATCAAAGATCTCTATTGTTCAAGGTTCATAATGATGATTCTGATGTTTGGCCAAGTTTTTAGCCAGTCTCTACTCCTTTCATTATTATGAACACTGCTTGTGATGTATGATCAACTAGTGTTTTGTGCTTTAGTTTCAGTACATCGTATAAAAAATTGAGGAAATTTAGGTCGATATTCACTGCCAGATGCTTTACTGTCTTTCCCTTGTCTGTGTGGTACAAACCATTAAGGTAAGAGGGGTACAATAGGCGAGAGATTAACTGGGTGTTTTTTATTAAGTATTTCACATATTGTAGTTATTTTGCCATGAGCTTTTACTGGTGTACTTTTGAGTTCTTCTACAATAAGTGCCGCTTTTTTCATATTTCTTCATGTACTATATCTCTTCCACCTTCCTCCATCTCGTCTCTCACCTCCCTGTGTAAGAATTATTAACTATATAACTTCTTTAATTGTGAATGATGTACTGGGTATCATGAGCTGCATCTAGTGATTCATACCTCCTGTAAAGGACTTCAGCTGGAAGGAATGGTGTTTCAAGAACTCTCTTAATTGGGAATGTCAGATTGATATATTAATTTGGTGTCCAGTACAGTTAATGTTTTGAATGTTCCTTTTCTGCTAATATTTAGACAACTAGTTTCCCTCTGTTATGTGCTTCTGAGTATTTTGTGGGTTTAAAACAAGTGTGCTGGAAAGAAAAAAATTGATATCTTGCTAGAAGACTCTTCTTGATGCTGTACCTGATTTCCCAAGGAAGGCGTATAAAGGTTTATTTTAGTATAAGAATTTCCCATCAGTATGTGAGGCATGTGTTGTACGGTCACATTTGTGTTTTAAAGGATTATTTGGTGGCTACTTTTGTTTTTTTATATAATTTTTTCTGTACAAGGGCTGGTCAGTTGTGGTCGTGAATGCTATGTAGTAAATCATGATTGACAATTATCTTTTAAAAAAATTTTATAAGGAAAATGGTAGCAAGTTCTAGTTTTTTTGTAAGGGAGACGTATTGGTAGCTTTTGTATTGGGCCGAGACTAATGATTACAGGTGAAATAAATTACAAGCAAGCACTAGCGTGGTATCAAACCTTACATCTTTTTCATTATATATTTTTTTCTTAATTTTTTGTAACATTAATCAGTGCATATATCCAAAAGCCTTTTTAATGAACTAAAATGCTATACAGTATATATATATATATAAAAATGTATATGATGTATATGTATATAATGTGTATATGACATGTATATGTAAGTATATGTTATATATTTATATATATATATATATGTGTATGTATATATTTATATTCATTTCTTAGGGGCACAATTCCTCTAGATTGCTAGCACTATTGTAGTGATCTGAGAATTTTATTAGAGCTCTAAATAAACAACAGAGGTGGTAAAGTGAAGTCTGCATTCCCTTGGATGAAAGAAACTCTCAAAAGACAACATTCTGGTACTTTGATGTGGTCATTTTGTGTTGTAGGATTTTAACCTGTATAAGATTGTGCCTGCCTGCATTCCCCCAAATTTAATCGCATCTGTTTATAGAGCACTTGTGTACAACTGAAGTTAAGTTGCACTAGACAGTATTCAAAGTATATTAAAGGTTAAGAGCTTAAGGAAAACAACCTAATATCAGGGTGTTTATAAATGAAAAACATTGCTATTAGTAAAATTGGTTTTTGGACATAAGTGTTTGATTTACTCAAGAAAAACAAGTGTCATTTATTCTTGAGCACAAGTTAATGGCATATTTTTGTGTATTTTATCAATGGATGTCTTCAAGAACATTCAATGTATAGGTAAGGAACCTTTTCTCATCCACTTAAGCATGGTCAGTTTCACACCTGGGACACATACAGTAGTATGGTTCTACTAGTTTGTAACAGCTTAAGGTTTCCTCAAGCCAGATTTGTGAATTTTGACAGGTTATCTTCACTTCTCTCAGAGTGGAGGTCGACATTCTTTTATTTTTGCTTCACTTCATAATAAATAAATTCAGTGCCATAATGCATATTTAGATTTTGCTATAGGGTTTCCATTTAAGCAAAAAAAAATTTTCCCATATCAGAAAGAGGTGATTTTGCAGCATATATTAACTAGTTTCATCAAATTCTCAAGACTTTACACTGGGTCATAATGCAACTGACCCAATTATAACATGTGCATCATTCAGTGAATATTGATTATTGTACATCCCTTAACTGGCAACTAAGGATCCCCATACTACCCTCATGTGCACCAAAAACTTCTACAGGTGATGGCAGCCATCCATACAACTAGCTAACAGTGATGATGGCTGCCAATTAAGGATTAATCCTTCTCCTAGGAGTCTTCCACTGACCATACCATCCACCTCTTTACAAGTACAGTTATTAATCTCCCCCGAGTCTTGGGGCAATGTTGCTTTAGTTGCCGAGGCCTCATCCAAAATTCAATTAACCCTCCATATGACACTTCTTGACTCGTCAAATTTCTTATTCTATCTTGTATACCCCATAGTGCCCTCAGGTATGTAAGTTGTTGCTTCTGATTTATTCCTTTCTCTTCCATGCTTCACACTCAATGGTAAATGCCTGTTCCACTATTATTTTGTGACATCCGGAGTGGAAGGTGTTATTTCATTAAATGTTGTAGAACCTGAAACATTAGCCTTGATGCTTTGTGTGTGATTTCAGTTTACCTAAAATGGTTATATAAATTAAATTATAAGAAACATGGAATATATAATTTAGAGGAGCATGTTAACACTTAAGTTACACGAGGTAAAAAAAAAGACTGCATATGTACTACATAAAATATATTTGTTGTAATTATAATTGGAGGACAAGTCAATATCTAGATTGAGAACAGTACAGTACTTAGGTTCTCTGTACTAACAATACTGGAGGAATGGATATCAAATGTGTGCCATTCATACTACAGCCAGTGATCAAATTTTTTTTTTAAGTAATGGTCGTGTGATCGTGTCTTCAGAATTGGTGGATGTGTGCTGGACTTGTGTTGATATTAGTAGGGCTTCCAGCCATCAAACTTCAGCATGCCTGATGGCAACTGGCTCATCAGAGTTGTGCCCATCCTATTGTTTCTGTTGCTCGAGGTTTGGGGGAGGGAATCCTCCTTATGGTTTTACATAACTGCTACCATCAAGTAATTGCAGCTAACCCACAAACGATGAAATAAGTCGATGTTCACTTGGCAGCAAGTTTAAACAAAAACCTATCTTAAATATAGTCGAGTGTTGGCAGAGTATGACTGGTTGATAGAAATTACACAGGTGACCATGAGGCTTTTGCTTTGAAACAGCCTCCAGGATATAAGACCAGTTTGTGATAATGGTTGAAACCCTAACCCTTCACCATAGACCTATGCATACAGTATAGCACACCCAACCACCTGTGATGAAAACCAGACAGCAGTTTGACTTAGAGGAATGAATGGTCAATGCTGCTTTTGTACAGTCCATTAAAAAGAAAAATTCGACCACAATGCTGTGCGTAATATGAAATGGACACTAAATTTGTACTTGTGGGGGTTCCAACGTCCATTGGTTGTCGCTCATTTTCAATTTCACAAACCATGAAGTGGTTGGCTTATTTCACTAACTACAGTACAGATACCAGCTTCTGCAGTCATACGGTTTTGGAAAAATTTGTAAGCCCATGTTCAACTGGATCAAACCTTTAAATTTTAAGGCATCATTAGTTACCTCTACCCAGCTTTCATGCAACTGAAACAAAATACACGCGTTTGGTTTGTGTGAGGGAAGATAAGCAATCGTCTTGAGAACGAGTAAGACTTCATCGTTAATACAGTAAAAAATAAGAAATGATACATGACGTATATCGGCTAAACGTACAGTACAATTACCATTAAGATGTGTGACAAACATCTTTTCCACTATCCACATTCATCACATCCATTTTATCTGTAATTCATGTAGACATGCAAGCATCGTCTGAACATGAGCGAATCATTATCTTGAATTATCAACTATGGCACATTACCTCCAACAGGAGTATAATCACTACTGGGTCAAATTGTACTGGTGAAAAAGTGAAGTGGGTTCAAGTTTCAGTATCTTCAGTCTTATCTCTGAAAAGACGCCTCGCACTACTGGCGCCACTCCCTTGGGCTACTGGGGACGAAACTGACCCAGGACTAAAAAAATAGATTTTCACTCCCATCTTGGTAATGTCACAAACTGGTCATGATGAAAAATGAAAGTGGGTACCACAGGCATGACTCCGTTAGGGACATTGTGGCCCAAGAAATATATTCCCATGGTGTGGATACAGATACCGATCACTACTCTACTTAACCTCTACACAAGGAGGCAGCATGGCCGGTACTGCACTCGATCGTATTCACTTCCTCAAGAGGTAAATTTAGATACAGTACCCATTTACAGCCGAGTGCATTGGGAGTGTCCCATCTTCTTACTGCAAATGTCGGTATGGAAAACAAATTCAGTTACACAACAGTAAGATGGTGTCGCACATGGTACATATGATCTGTAATCTAACTTATGAACTTCTATTGACATGCTGTTAAATATGTTTTGTTAAATTGCTATAATGTAACCGTACAATAACTTACATCGCTTGTCATAATATAAATTTCATCGTACCGTACTAAAGAAAATGTCGTGTTTGTTTATTCTATAGGCAAGCCGTATCTATTCACGAATTTGTACTTTATGGTCTGTACTGCATAAAGAATGAATCTACGCAACATCATCGCCATGTTTTACCAGTGCCGCCGTTCCTGGCGCCAAGCCGGGGCCGAGCAACGCTCAACTTATGCCTGCCACCCGTACGATACTTGCCTCACGCAAAACCTGTACAAGCATAAAAATTACTATGTTTTGCTCACACTGCTTGAGAAAAACCTTTTTAGGCGTAAACTTGTCTATAAATGAAGTTGTCTGAACGTGATATAAAGCACAAACTCTTAGTTTTTGCAGTCGTGTTGTGTCCTGCCATGACGGTCAATATGAAGTTAACCTATAAATACAACGTCATGTGTTTGGTGACTGGTGTTAAGGCTGTGTCGCTGAGAGTGTAGTCCTGTAGTACCTGCCTCCAGCTTTTGTCTGCGACTTGCCGACGAAGTCTCTGTTGTGCAAAGAAAGTGACAACCATTGCTTTGTGTAGCGCCACTACCTTTCTAAGAGGCCCCTTGTGGCTCTTACCCATAGGGTTCAGTTTACGCTAGCTTATACATCTAGGTTCTAGATGGGAAGATCACAGTTTGATGTTGCCGTCGCTAGTCCTAGGCATCGTCTGCGAACATTTGTATAGAGGAGTATGTATACAGTAGCT
The DNA here is from genome assembly GCF_018991925.1 of Homarus americanus. Classification (NCBI taxonomy): domain Eukaryota; kingdom Metazoa; phylum Arthropoda; class Malacostraca; order Decapoda; family Nephropidae; genus Homarus; species Homarus americanus. The sequence goes on from NW_024741462.1 coordinate 339,596, forward strand.
TCTAGCATGTCATTTATGAAACAGACAACAACGGGCCCGGTTTTATATACAGTATATATAGTAAATTAATTGGCTCTAGCTATGCCAAAAATAGTTATAGTATTATTAAATATGAAAAATTTGTGACAAGAGGTAACGGTATGGCCAGCACAGGGAGATCCAGATTATGTGATGTAGTCGTAGCCAGGATTAAGTTAGGATACAGACATCTGGTAAGTTAGTGGCGCTGTACCCCCACACCGGAACACTCAGCATGTAAACTTTGGGATAAACCTTTAAAGCATACACTTGAACACTATATAATTGAATGTGACACTGCCAAGGACTTCAGGCCACCTGGCTTAATGTATCATGAACTATGTAATTACTACCATGAGTGCTTGAGGACATTCTTGTAGTGCAGTCTATCTTAAATTTGATAATCCACACTGATTAGTTCTGAATAACACAAATGAATATGACACTAATGAGCCACTGTCCTGCGTGTCAATGATAGCTTTCTAACATGTCGCCCCACAGTGATTCAGCCGACAACCTTATTTTAACATCGTTGTGTCTTAATAACTGATAGTATCTTTTTGATATATTTTATGCGTGTGTTTTTCTCCCTCATTCGTATATCTTTTCCTTCATTTCTCATCTCCTTTTTAAGCTCCCTTTCCTTCCACAAATTCTTCAACTCGCCATTTTCATTAGTTTTAATCTACATGTTGACGGGAACTTACAAATATCTGCTAAAGATATATGTGTGGAGCATTTACTGTGTATTCGAGGAGATTTAATAAGTTAGATAGAAATCTTATCTTGAAATTAACGTGTTGTACTTGTACTTCTTTTGGGGATTACTGGCCACTTCGCCTTAAGGCTATTTCGGTCGTACAATAACGTGTTAATAAGATAGAGCTTAACTATATTTTCATTACCGCCATATAATTATCCATCTGCGGTACGATAAAATGGTCGTGACTTGTGTACCATCTGCAACGCTCATGTGCCTGAGTCGCCAGACAGTCACGCCAACACCGACCGCAGTTGCTTAGCGATTGGTTCGAAGAGTGGTGGCGCGAACTGCAATTGTGCTTCGTACACTGTGAGGACCATGACCTCCAGCATTTATAATTTATTTGAGTAGATTTCCAAATTATATCAGATATGACAATTGCAGTGAGACAGTCAGCAGTTAATTTTATGATACTGAGCTATCAAAAGCAGTTGTACTAAAGGTGCTGAAACACTAAAGGGATATTTCCCCCCTTCGCTTATTACCATTACTGGCTGTGTGGTGAGCCCTAATCGGTTAGTGATATGAGGTAATTTTATGCTCTATGATGTGTCAGCACGAGTACATAGTATATTAAAGATTATTACAGTGCACTGTCCAGCTGTTAACTGACAACATCTAGTTCACCATAAGTCTCTTATTAACACACGGAAGTTGCTAAAATCTGTTATGAAAATGTTAGACTTTCTATAATACTATATCCAATATTATCCAGTACACGTATTCTTTAACAAAACTTGTGCAACCAGATGGTGGATTTAACCTGAACCCGCCTAAGAGATACGTCTAAACGTTTGGATTAGGAACCTTAACGTACACACGTCGTAACGAGCCAACGCTGAAGATGTCGGAGAGTGTGGTGAACGGTGGTGGCGGGGCAGAGATGAAACTAAAGCTGACGAGTTCGGATACCACCTCCACCCTGGTGTCCCCGACCACGCCGCCCTCAGAGCCTCACTACCCTCTTATGGAGGCCACGGGCTCTGTCTCCTACACCACAGGTAAGTCACAAGTGGTTCACTCAGAGTGCATGACAGCAATGACAGCTGCATGAGCAGTGTGGAAATTAACAAGGATTCCGTACGTGAATTTTCTCCTTTTACATTATATTGTGCTTTAAGTTGGCTAGTTAGATGCTTTCTTATATGTAGTTAAGAAGAACGCAGAACGTACGAGCCTTTTAACCCCTTGTGTACAGGGTCCTCACTCTACTGAATAAAATCATCCAGTGAATGCCCAATCAAATATCGAAGTGGCGTCCTCGTAGTGAAGAGGCCAAGACTCTGTAACTAGTACAGTGCTATACAGGAAATCCGAAAGTCGACCTCAAGTGACATACGACTTCCCCTAAGACTCAAAAGGATTGTGTGGGTCAGGTTGTGTTAGGTGACTTTAGTGTCATCTGAAAATTTGTGTATAGTGACTGTGGTTGTGATGGTATTGTAACTGTGACCATTTTGTGTAGTGATATCATATAAGATTCTATAAAGTAAAAGATAAATGCATTAAAACAAGGGAAGTGGAAGAGAATATATGGAAAACACATATGTGAGAACAATATAGGAAGCATGGCTGGTATAATCAAAGACCTCACTCAGGGCGTTTCTCATTCTTTTCTAACTTTAGATAAGTTAGGAGAAAGCATACAGTGCTGAAAATTGGATGAACTGCTATATTCTAGTGGGAAGAATGTCCTTTGCATTGATGGAGAGGAAATTACGATATCAGTTGTCATTTCTCAAATTTTCTGCGCTTATTTATTATATAAGCAAATTTTCTAGTAATTATTCTGTATATCTTATAATGTTATTGCCACTTCATATTTGTAATTAAAACAGATATGAAAGTAAAACTGACGGTGAAATATCTGAACTGTAAGCGGTCAGTGACTCAGTGATGAATACTGTACTCTCGTGGAAGACGTCAGGGTCATCGGCCTGTGATGTTTATTTAGTTTCTCGACCAGTCTTATCTCGGCTGGTTGCTAAAGGAACCCGGTAGCTATTTAGTGATCGCTAGCATACGAATGGTTCACTCCTCACCGGAGTGGAGGATTATGGATCATTCCTTTGTACACTAGCCCCTGTGCACTCAGCAATAAATGAGTACACTGTTAGGGTCGCTTGCCTTTCGGTGAATTACTATAGCATCCTGACACGTGGGATGGGGAACCTCCCAGCTGGTGAATTCCCTGGACACCTGGGAGATAACCCTCCATGCAATATTGGTGTTATCCAGTGTGACCCTACCAAACACCACAGGTTTCCTCCTGTACTAACACTGGATAGACCGCCCAAACGGCTAGTAGCTGATAAGTAGCGAATATGCTGAAAAAAATAATAAATATTGATCGTCTTCTGGACGACTAGATAACGGGGTTTCCCAGTGAAGTACAGTCCCAGTCAAGGGTCCTGTCGCCTCTCCTGGAGGGGGGGGATTGTTGCTTTAAAACAGAGAAATGAACATCTGCCTTTTCTCTCTCACTTGTGGTGGAGGTGATGTGGGCTGGAGAGAGGAAGGCAAGGGGGAGGGAGGCAGGGATAAAGAGGAGGGATACAGGAAAAGGGAAAGATGGAGGGGAAGGTCAAGGTTGTGTCTGGGTAAACAAGCAATCTTCTTGGTGGTGTCTATATTCTGTACCAGTGGCGGGGGTATAGGTCAATGTATTATGCAGGCGGTGAAAATGTAGCACAGGAAGAGGAGGTGGGAGGTGTAGCACAGGAAGAGGAGGTGGGAGGTGTAGCACAGGAAGAGGAGGTGGAAGGTGTAGCACAGGAAGAGGAGGTGGAAGGTGTAGCACAGGAGGAGGGGAGGTGGGAAGGTGTAGCACAGGGAAGAGGAGGTGGAAGGTGTAGCACAGGAAGAGGGAGGGTGTAGTGGTAGCACAGGAAGAGGAGGTGTGAAGGTGTAGTACAGGAAGAGGAGGGGTGGCACAGAAGAGGTGGAAGGTGTGGCACAGGAAGAGGGAGGTGTGGAAGGTGTAGCACAGGAAGAGGAGGTGGAAGGTGTAGCACAGGAAGAGGAGGTGTGGGAGGTGTAGCACAGGAAGAGGAGGGAGGTGAAGAGGAGGTGGGAGGTGTAGCACAGGAAGAGGAGGAGGTGTAGCACAGGGAGGGGAGGTGGAAGGTGTAGCACACAGGTGTAGCACAGGAAGGAGGAGGTGGGAGGGACAGGAAGAGGGAGGAGGTGTAGCACAGGGAAGAGGTGAGGTGGGAGGTGTAGCACAGGAAGAGGAGGGGGGAGGTGTAGCACAGGTGGGAGGTAGCACAGGAAGAGGAGGGGAGGTGTAGCACAGGAAGAGGAGGGAGGTGTAAGGGAGGAGGTAGCACAGAAGAGAGGAGGGAGGGGTGTAGCACAGGGAAGAGGGAGGTGGGAGGTGTAGCACAGAGAGTGGGAGGTGTAGCACAGAAGAGGAGGTGGGAGGTGTAGCACAGGAGAGGTGGAGGTGGGGGAAGGTGTAGCACAGGAAGAGGAGGTGGGAGGTGTAGCACAGGGAGGAGGAGGGGGAAGGTGTAGCACAGGAGGGAGGTGGGAGGTGTAGCAGGAAGAGGAGGTGGGAGGTAGCACAGGAGGTGGAAGGTGTAGGAGGTGTGGGAGGTGTAGCACAGGAGAGAGGTGGGAGGTGGGAGGTGTAGCACAGGAAGAGGAGGTGGGAGGTGTGCACAGGAAGAGGAGGTGGGAGGTGTAGCACAGGAAGAGGAGGAGGGGGAGGTGTAGCACAGGAGAGGAGGAGGTGAAGAGGAGGTGGGAGGTGTACAGGAAGAGGAGGTGGAGGTGTAGCACAGGAAGAGAGGTGGGAGGTGTAGCACAGGAAGAGGGTGGGAGGTGTAGCAGGGAGAGGAGGAGGGGGAGGTGTAGCACAGGAAGAGGAGGTGGGAGGTGTAGCACAGGGAAGAGGAGGTAGCACAGGAAGAGGGAGGTGGGAGGTGTAGGAAGAGGAGGTGGGAGGTGTAGCAGAAAGGAGGAGGTGTGGGAGGTGGGAGGTGTAGCAGGTGAGGTGTAGCACAGGGTGGGGAGGTTGTAGGAGAGGTGTAGCAGGAGGGGAGTGTGGAGGTGAGGCACAGGCACAGGAGGAGGAGGTGAGGTTGTAGCACAGGAGGAGGAGGGAGGGTAGCACAGGAGGAGGAGGTGAGGTTGTAGCACAGGAGGAGGAGGGAGGTTGTAGCACAGGAGGAGGAGGTGAGGTTGTAGCACAGGAGGAGGAGGTGAGGTTGTAGCACGGAGGAGGAGGTGAAGCAGGGGAGGAGGAGGTAGGCACAGGAGGAGGAGGTGAGGTTGTAGCACAGGAGGAGGAGGAGGGAGTTGTAGCACAGGAGAGGAGGTGAGGTTGTAGCACAGGAGGAGGAGGTGAAGCACAGGAGGAGGAGGTGGTTGTAGCACAGGAGGAGGAGGTGAGTGAGGAGGTTGCACTTGAAGGCACAGGAGGAGGAGGTGACCCACCTGACGAAGTATTAACCTGACGCACCACGAAGATTGAGAAATTAAACAACCCATAGTTACAGAAAGACATTACCCACCTGACGAAGTATTACCACCTGACAGTACACCCACCTGACGAAGTATTACCCACCTGACTTACCCACCTGACGAAATATTACCCTACCTGACAAAGTATTACCCACCTGACAAAGTATTACCCACTTGACGAAGTATTACCCACCTCGAAGTATTACCACCTGACAGTACCCATTGACAAAGTACCCACCTGACGAAGCATTACCATCTGACGAAGTATTACCACCTGACGAAATATTACCCACCTGACGAAATATTACCCACCTGACGAAGTATTATCTATCTGACGAAGCATTACCCATCTGACGAAGCATTACCCATTGACGAAGCATTACCCACCTGACGAAGCATTACCCACCTGACGAAGTATTACTCACCTGACGAAGCATTGCCCACTGACGAAGCAGTACCACCTGACAAAGTATTACCCACCTGACGAAGTATTACCCACCTGACGAAGCATTACCCACCTGACGAAGCATTACCCACCTGACGAAGTATTACCCACCTGACGAAGCATTACCCACCTGACGAAGCATTACCCACCTGACGAAGTATTACCCACCTGACGAAGCATTACACACCTGACGAAGTATTACCCACCTGACGAAGTATTACCCACTACATTGAACCCAAGGTACCCCATAGTTTCCATAGTATTTTTTTTGTTACCGATTGCCCCCACTGATTTACACACAATGAAGTTTGATTAGATAGGTGAGCGTCCCGTAATGCATAAGTGACTTAACTATGTAAGAATAATATATGAAGGTAAGTGAGTTAGGTCGATGGGTTTCCTCGGGTTTAGTTAATGGGGAAATGTCCGCCCCTGACTCTTGAGTGGTGGCGGACAACGGAGGAGCGCGGTAAGAAAGTTATTTAAAACCGGTGTATCTGTTTTCCTTTCATCATGGGCGTGCAGACAAAATGCCGTTAGAGTACCCCCATTCCTCACCCAACCCCCATGTCCCGCTCTGGGTACAAATTCGTAATTATTGTAATAAACTAGACAAAATTCTAGCACCATGGAAGTGAAATGGAACCCTCAGGAAAAAATATATCCAACCTTTATGTTATATCACGTTTGTAATATGAGCTTATATCTGATTGGCGTCTTTATGGTGATGTGTTCCTGCTCCATCTATTGACAATTAAATGAATGAAATACCCAGCTATTGAAGGAATAAGACTGAATTTCTACGCCCTCTATTAGCGAAGGAATGAAATTGCCTAGTCGATAAGTTGTAAGTTAATTTCTGTACCACCTATTAGTTATTCAGTTAAATAGCCTAGTTAATGATGAGTTAAAAGTGGATTCCTACGCCATCTATTGAAAACTGATACACCTGTCCTGTCATTTAAAGCAGGAAAATGCCCTTCGGTATATTTTGATAAGTAAATTGTATATCTAGATTTGAACAACAAGGCTAGAGAGAGGAGTCAAGGATCAACCACAAGATAATTATGAAATCATTCGTGGGCTGAGTTTTGAACCAAGGACTATAAACAGTATTTTATCCTTGGGTTATATTAGATTAGTAAAAAGTTGGGTTAAGTTAGCATAGATTAAGTTAGGTTAGGTTAGCATCAGAGTGGTTAATCTCTAGGTGAAATAAGCTGTGGCTAATCTTAAGATGTCCCGAGATTTTTTCTCTATGGTACTGAACGAGTTTAATAAATTAAATAATATACTGAATTACTTGGGAGTGATTAGTTGTATTAGTTCCCACCAGATGGCGTGATAGTGGTAGTACACTTCAGCGTTACATAATTGAGTTAACCGAATACTTTAAGGACAAACTGAACCATTGTGAATCCATACCCAGATCTGGAGATAGCAGGTGTGTGTGTGTGTCCTCTTGAGTTAACAGGACAAAGTACTGCACTGTACAATATATCCAAAGGTCGTTAGGGCGACTAGAGATGATGCGCAGGTAGTGATAAACCTTTGCCTGTTATCACCACACTGACTGGATTACAATTATGTCTTATCTTTGTTACCCTGTAAACTTTTGTAAAGGAAGCCACCACATGGGAAGGAAATGAATTCAGCTCTACTGCTCTGTACTAGTTTATTTTTTCCACAGCTGATGTCACGAACCAACCTTATATAACCCATTGTACTGAAAGTAAACCCAACCTTATTAAACGTAAATAAAACCAAATTAAATGCAACTTAAATCATTTGAACGTCACTAAACCTAGTCAAACGTAACTATAGTTAAACGTAACCAAACTTAATTGAACGTAGTTAGTAAATGGAGCTAAAGCTGATTTAATAAAACCCATAATTATTATTAAGTGATAAGGTTTGTTTGGTTTACGACATCACACTAGGGATAATTTAGTACCATAATCTTCCGTTGTTGGATAATAGGAAGTTTTCATGGGTTCAAATTGTGTACTTGTCAAATTGTGGTTCCATGACAAAACCCCAATGGACAAAACCCCAACGGGGTTGTCATTTGTCAACACTAACCTAACTTAACCTAACCTAAGCTTAAAAGTGTTATATTTTATATTTTATATATGAGACTGGGGTTTTGTCCGTTGGTGTTTTATCCGGTCACCCTTGTCAATAGCCATGCATAAAAACATCCGTGCCTCAGGGTACGCGTGTACTTAATCTGTGTCCCAACAAGCATGTTGTCCCAAGGTGAACTGATTTTAAATCTGCCTCTATAAGATTTTTATTGGTATTTGGTTAGACGGGTGGCATTGAGAAACACCACGGCAGAACAATGTGTCCAGTATCCGGGAAGTTAACGCTGTATTCGACTCACTGATAAAAACGAAACATGCTGAGGAATATCTTAGATTAAGAAGGTATTTTTAATTATTTATATATATATATATATATATATATATATATATATATATATATATATATATATATATATATATATATATATATATATATATATATATAGCCTATATACTATAATTTTATCTTACAAATATTAATAAGTTACTGTTTAAATACATGTGGTTAAAGATCATTTGTGTGTATGAAGATGTACTGTACAACTCCAGCGAAAATTGTATATGAAACGTCTACCAAATTGGCGTCGTCTGCTGCTGGCGTGTCTCGCTGGTGTTCGGACCTTCTTACTGAATCACATTATATTAATTATCATTATAACGAACCCACAACTCACACTGACTACAGGCATCCCTCCCACAAAAAAAGAACCTTGTGTTGCTATTGTTTTTTTTTAATATAGAACAATTGCACATGGAAAACATTTAAAATTTCCCCATAAATTTAATCTTTGTACAGGTATTCGGATAAGAGCGACAGCATCGTTTATAAATACCCCTGTGTTTAAGTGTGTATTTTAGGTTACGTGTTGTAGTGTTCATCTCTGCTCATAGGCTGCACCATCTTAAATAACTTGATCGTTGACTAATACAAGATATTTCGAAATTAATCTTTGACGAGTCTTAAAAAACTATCTCCATTAACTACTGGACGCCACTTATAATATTTATTGGCTAATAAGAGACGATTTAATGCATAAAAACCCTTTGTACCCTAGATGTTAAACAGCATATAAATAACCTGTTTGTGAGCACCTGACCTGTTTTATTGTTTCTCGCAGCCGGGCTCTTACAACACACCTTCCTTCAATGGTTCACGGAAATAACAGCGAGAAGGCAATTTTTTCTCTAATTTTTACTTTATTCACTCAAACGTTTATCACTATAGAACACCAACACTTTCGCATATCTATTTATCTATATATCTATCGACATCCATTAGTCTATCAGTCTCTGTTTATATATCTTTATATTTATGAATTTATCCGTGTATCTATATATCTCTTAGTCATTCTATCTATATGTATCAGTCTATCTGTCTACCTAATTCTCTTTTCTTTAACAGTAGATCTTTTCTGCACTAGCAAAGGTTATCAGGTGGTGTGGTGATAGCGGGAGTGAGGGGAGATGAGGGGAATTAGAGGCGGGGGTGAGGTGAGGGGGAATTAGAGGCGGGGGTGAGGGGATGGGATGTAATGACGAGGTAATGGGAGGAGAGAATCAGTGCTGAGGGGTGATTTGGAGAGGAAGGGAGGGGGGGAGGGTGTAGGGTGCAGTCAATAGGACCATCCTGTGATGTATACACGAGTCATGGTGGGTGGTTGTCTCTCATCCTTACTAATTATCTCTCTTCTTTTCTTTCTCTCGTATGTGCAGGGTGGTTCAAAGCACCGTACGATAAGTTTTCCCGTTAGATGCGTTTTCGTAGCATATCGAAACCTTATCTAACATGACTCCAAATAATTTACATTCATTTATTTACTCCACCCAAACACAACTAGTTTATTTTCTACATTGAAGATAACAAACGTATGGTTCAAACGCTATTACAAAACCCTTAGCTTTGAATATTGTATTGTTTTATAATTTGGTGATAGACGTAGATAAAACTTTGGCCTATTATGTAATGTTGTGGACAGATACAGGAAGTACCTTGGCCGCAGTTTGTACTAGACTGAACCGCTATAATTCACTGTAAACATGTGCCTGGTGTGCTTCAGTGTGTTTACTGGGCATCATTCATTTGTGCTTTCTGTTAGAGATGAACTGCAATGCTTCTGATCTAATGTATTGAACAGATACGATCGAATTTGAAAATTCTTTCTGCCCCCTACAAGCTTACGACAACTTGTTCATGATAAAATAACCACCTGGGAATTATTTAAGCTTTAAATCTAAACGTAGACCTGTAGTTATATTTCTAGAGTAAAGATAGCTATATAGATTAGGAACTCCTGCCTATCTCACCAAACACCCTAACGCTAACCTAACCAGCAAATCTAATCCTTCCCCCTATAATAATGAATGGTATTGCGGTGTTTAATCATCAATATTTATATATAAGCAGGGTTTACTAATCTTCATGACCTCTGATATTCATGAAAATCCTTGTACAAATTTGCATTAATTCATCATGTTAAAATATGGAAGTATACAATATGTTATATAATAATGTCCTAAAGATAAATGTGTAGTATTTATCAGGTGTCGCTAAGAATCCCCAGGCTTTCATTTGGTTAAGCCAGATCACCGTGGTTGTTATTGTTCACTTAGTATCTGTATTTTTATGGTTAAGTAAACTGTTTCAATATCAATAGACTGTGCAGGTGTACATTGTACACATACGAGAGAGAGAGAGTGAGTGAGAGGGGGTAAGACATGCCAGCTAGAGACGTACGTGAGGGTGAATAAACGCTGCTTATTGTGCCAGCCAACATACTGGGTTGTCCATTTATTCCGTTGATATTAAGTAATTATGTCTACGTTATTTTCACCATGTAGAAGTTCCTGTGTCAATTATTGTTAAATCTGCATTTGTAATGAAATGGTGAGTACACTTTAATGGGCATAACTATATGAGAGGTTTGTTGGGCTACCCATGGTCGATTTAACTTACTGGTCACTATTGTTTATTCCTGTACTGTCTACCTACATTGTCTTGAATACTTACACTCTCACCATAACTTCTCGAATGCTATAGGCACTTTACAATCTGAAAAATGAACGAAGAATCTGAAACCATTCCGAGATAACAAGACCCATTCTGCTCATTCTCACATCCATCGTGCCCAGGTGTTCGAGAAGTTTTGGGTGAGTGTACACTGTATACATGTACTCTTTGTGTATACATTGCACACCTGCACTGTCTCTGCATTGTGTATCTGCACTGTCGAGGTGTATACTGAATCGATAAATTTACTGAATAGATACTATTTGTGTATATAAATCTATACCTTATGATTTTGGTAGCACTGGAAGGATGGGGAGTGAGGGTGACGTGTGATAGGAAGGATGGGAGGGGGTGAGAAGAAGTACTTGTACGTCTGGCAGCGGGTGTGGGCGGGTAGGTGGGACCGTTAAATTTAACACAACACCCACGTAAGATAGTGCCGGTACCCTATTCAGGTTCGTAATGGTGTTGTATCAGGGTTGCTCCTTTAAAACGAAAGTTCAGCCGGGATTTCCACATTTGACGCCTAATACAAAAATGTTGGTCTTGTGATTAGGATTCAGGAAACCAATGTTGACAAAGTGTCAATTTGGTGCGGTCTGAGAAATATTAAGGCAAAAATTATTATATAGTACGATTTTTTCTCAAGTTCGTTCACTGAAACATAACTTTAACAAAACATGCAAAATATATGTAGTTTTAAACTTAATTCAATGTATTTAGGTTTTTATGTATGTTTTATGGTAGTTAACTCAATGAATGGACTTTAAAAAAATCATATTTGTGGAAAAAAAAATTGACAAAATTTCTTAGCCCAGACCAAAATAGCACTGTTTCCTGATTCTTGGCACCAGGACTAACATGTTGATATACAGTGTCCACATTGAAATGAAAATAACTTTAAAGCCTTATAGATTTTTATTGAATAATGAAAACAGGAATATTCACACAGCTCATAGTATGCTTGACTCTGATTAAGTGTATTTGGTAGGCTACATATCATTCGGGTGCATTTGGGTATGTTACAGTTCAAACTCGAGTGTTACATATCCACAAAGTTAATTCATAAATAACTCTACGAACACAGATTTAGCCATAAAGAAGATTTTTTATAGTTTAACAAAGTTATTGACAAAGCTTGGAGTATTATGGCATATTGAGTAATTCAGTCAGGAAGAGGCAAAAGTCCATCATGGGATGAGAGTTAGAGGTTATCAGAACTAAAGTACTTTGGCCTAGAGTAGATGTAACCAGGTGTGTATTGACCTATTAAACTCGGTCACACACACACACACACACACACACACACACACACACACACAGAATCTATCAGTCAATTGATCCACAGCAATTTGGCAATATGAGGACCTCCTCTACATCACACTGCTTAGTGAGCTTTCTGGATTTTCTGCACAAAATCCTGCAGAAACGTAAGACATCACTGGCCGTTGCCCTTGTTGACTTCAGGAAGGCCTTTGACCTTGTTGATCACTGCACTGTTATCAACAAGGCCATTGCACTAGGGCTGCCCACCAACCTGGTCTCATGGCTCACTGATTTCTTGAGTGGACGTCGTCAGGCAGTGAGGTATCAGGGCTCGGTCTCCACATTCCAACACCTCACCTGCGGTGTTCCCCAGGGGACCAAGATGGGACCACAGTGCTTCCTCATCCTGATCAACGACGCTCTATCGAACACTCCTCACAGGTGGAAGTACGTGGATGACTGCACTGTGGGGGTTTCAGTGGACAACACCGCACCAGACTACTCATCGCTAGAAGGCACCCTGGACAGGCTACAGACATGGACTACGGAGAACAAGGTCACCATCAACCACACCAAAACCGTAGTCATGCACATCAATACCGCCACCACTCCAGTGCAAGCCCCAGCAGTCACAGTGGGTGCCCATCCTCTCCAGCTGGTGCAGTCTGCCAAACTCCTGGGTGTAACTATAAACAACAAACTGGACTGGAAGGCCCGTGTAAATAACACAGTCAAGGCAGCCTTGTACCGTCTCTACATGCTACGACGACTTAGGTCACTTGGGACACCCACGCCAGAGCTGAGGACTATCTACAACGCCTTTATTCTCCCCAAACTAACGTATGCGTCACCAGCCTGGTCGTCTTCTCTCAACTCCAACCAACAACGTCGGCTAGAGAAGGTACAGAAAAGGGCCTGCAGAATCATGCTCGGCGCAGAATACTCCAGCTACATCAACGCTCTCTCCACCCTGGAAATGCCATCCCTCAGTGACCTCCACCACCAAGCACTAGCAAGGTTTGGCAGCCAACTAATGCACCACCCTCGTCGTCATCCCCACCTCCTGCCACCGGCAGCCCCCCACCCACCTCGCACAGTCCGCCACTACAAAAAAATTCAGCCCATAAGAGCCCTCACCGATAGATATAAGAATAGCACCATCCCATCTATTGTTAAAATAATAAACAACTCCTGATTTATGTACTGTACAGCCCTGTAAATGTATTCAACGCATATTATATCATTATATCTAAATCAAATGTAAGTCTGTATATTTTCAGCCACCGGCTGCAACTCTATTAATAAACCGTTTATTATTATTATTATTATTATTATTATTATTATTATTATTATTATTATTATTATTATTATTATTATTATTATTATTATTGTTATTATTATTATTATTATTATTATTATTATTATTATTATTATTATTATTATTATAGTAGTAGTATATATTTACATTAAACCCTGTACGACCGTGAAACTTTGCTGAGTCGTAAACCCCAAGAGATTGTGTGACTCATATACTGTAGATGTAGCGTCTCTCTCTATCTCTGCATGTCTCTCCGTCTTGTTACATACTCCTGCGCATTTACTTATACACGCATGGAGAAAGAGAGAGAGACGGAGAGAGCACATACTAGGCTTCTCATGACGAAGGCTGTTTCCGCGCAACAATATAAATACAGTAATAGAATGGTGCAATGGAGTGCTGTTGTGATGGTGAAAATGCCACCAGTGCACACACACACACACACACACACACACACACACACACACACACACACACACACACACACACACACTGATTATTATACCACCACCAGAAACGATAACTTATCATAACAAGGACGATATTAACGTATGTACGAGTGTTTGGTGTGCAGTTACTTGATCTGATAGTGTCAAAATGTCAATGCCAGGCAGTGTGCGATGGTTAGTGGTAGTGAGTGGTAGTGGTAGTGTGTGTAGTGGTTAGTGGTGGTAGTAGTGTGTGATAGAAACAGTGAGATATTATATACAGAACCACTAGTTGAATACAGATATTACAGATTTTTTTGTCAGGTTTGGTTACGTTACGTTTGGTTAGGTTAGAATGTTAGATCAGGGTGTAACTATGTCATAACTCCTAAACAGAGTACTCTAATATATTGTTATTAATTTGAACACAGCCTTGAAAAACACGACCGACATTAAAACACATTGAAAATACAATATACGAGAATAATGAAAAGGTAAAGAGAAATAAAGAAAAACCAAGAAAAGTAATTAAAAAAACACAATAATAAACAAAGGAAAATGATATAGGAAATTTACTTAAAGGAGAAAATAAAAGAAGTGGAAGACTAACTGAACAAATAATAAGAGTGACACGATTTCTTCACTGTGTTACCCTTAATAAACTCTCTACACTATGATGGCCTTTCAGCATGAGGGTAAGTGTGTGTGTGTGTGGTCAGCTTTTATCTTTGTCAATATTCCCGTAGCTTATGTTGAGCTAAACTATTATTGTAGCTACTGTCAGTAATTTAATCCTTGTGATAGTAGTAGTAGTAGTAGTAGTAATGATAATAGATGTATGTCAGAAGGACTTTCACTCTTGTTAAAAATAATATGGTCCTTACCAATAGCTATAAACATAAAAAAAAAAGGTCCAGTCAATATTATCATAGACACAGCAATAGGTGAAACACGATTGTCAAACACTCACTATACTACCACCATTACCAATCTACCATCACCATTATTCTATCACCACAACCACCATCATCACTATTACCATCTCACCACCACCACAACTGCCACTACTATCACCATCATTCCAACACCATCAACACAACCCACCACACGCGTCCCATCACCACAAACATTAACAAGAAACTAACCTGGATTCTTCTCTTCTTCTCTTATTTGGAGGTACAGGAGAGATGATGTCGGGGGGAGGCGGTGTACGGGTCTACAGGATAAGATGGGTGATCCTCTGTCTCTTCGTGTTGTACTCCATGTCCAATGCCTTCCAGTGGATCCAGTACTCTATCATCAACGACATCATCACCTATTACTACGGTGTCAGCCCTACCATGGTCGACTGGATGTCTATGGTCTATATGGTTACCTATATACCTCTCATCTTCCCGGCATCTTGGTACCTGCAGAAGAAGGTGAGTTGGGTTAGGTTAGGTTATTGAGGTTGGGTTAGGTTAGGTTATTGAGGTTGGGTTAGGTTAGGCTATTGAGGTTGGGTTAGGTTAGGTTATTGAGGTTGGGTTAGGTTAGGCTATTGAGGTTGGGTTAGGTTAGGCTATTGAGGTTGGGTTAGGTTAGGCTATTGAGGTTGGGTTAGGTTAGGTTATTGAGGTTGGGGTTGATTGATTGAGGAAGGGGGTTAAAAAACGTTGTAGGAGGAATAAGAGTGGTAAAAAACGTAGGAGATATAGAGACAAATTTAGAGGAGGTTAAAGTATGAGAAGAGACTCGTGTGTGTGTGTGTGTGTGGAGGCCGGCTGGAGCCTGTAAACGTACCATAGGAAAGAGCAATCAATAGTTATGTCCAGCATGACGATCATCTGCCTCCAGTGTCGCTCTCTCTCTCTCTCTCTCGCCAGCTCTTTAGTTCCTTCTATAAATGAAACTCCAGCGCGAGAAATCGTAATCTTTCAAGCCATGCAGACGGACGTACGCCCATCTCTCTGCCTTCAGTGGCGTTTCAGAGTGTTCGGGATATTAGAGTGCAGGAAGAGAGAGAGAAAGATTTAAGCTACCATTTGATTTGGTCGTCTACTCCTCCTCCACCTCCTTTTCCTCCCTCGTCTGACTACACCAACACGCTGCCTGTGTGCGTCTGTCTGTTGCGTGTTTGTTTTCCTATTATTGTTTGATATTGCTCCGCTCTCTCTCTCAACCTCTACTCTCCTAGCGTACAGGTCGACCTATCACCACGGCATCTTTAGGCGGTGGCAAGCTCTCCGTCCCTCTCTCTCCGTCCCTTTCCCTCTCTCTCTTTTCCTCATTGCTTTCTACCCCCCACTTTCTCCCTTTCAATGACTGTACTCTCCCCCTCTCATTGTTTTCCTTTCTCTCTTTTCTCCCCATCCCCTCACCCCCTTTTCCCTCCTTCCTCTCCCCCTTCCCTCTCCTCCCCTCCTCCCCTAGGTGCCACAGAGCCTTAAGATCAACAGTAAATAGGTCGCCTTAAGCCTCTGGGTATTTTTTCCCCTCCCCTCCTCCCCTCTCGCCCCTCTCTATCCTCCTTTCTCCTCACACCTCTCCCCTCACACCACTATCCCCTTACCCCTCCCTCTCACCTACTCTCCTCCTCCTCTTCCCTCACAACACATGGTGACGTCATTAGGGAGGCCGGAGGTCTTTGGAGGACTTTCATAATTGTGATTCTGAGTGTTGATGTGTGAGAGAGAGAGAGAGAGAGAGAGAGAGAGAGAGAGAGAGAGAGAGAGAGAGAGAGAGAGAGAGAGAGAGAGATGAACAAGTTTTCGTCTCTTGTGATACAATTGAAAGAAGCCAACATACCTACAGTACCGCCTTTGTCTGTCAGATAAGTATGTGTACCTAGTGTAAAGTGTACCTAGTGTAAAGTGTACCTAGTGTAAAGTGTACCTAGTGTAAAGTGTACCTAGTGTTAAGTGTACCTAGTGTAAAGTGTACCTAGTGTTCACTCTCTTTCTCTCCACCATCATCCTACCTCCCCGGCACCAAGTAGTTGCCCAGCTGTTCGGTCACACTGGGGAGCCACATGTCCTTTAGTCCACCGTTCGATATATAGATACTTCGATAGTGAGAGAGAGAGAGAGAGAGAGAGAGAGAGAGAGAGACCACTGGCGACTAAGTTTATGGGAACACGAAAACATCCCAGCGTATGTCGAACGCTTTTATTTTTGGCTGTTGTATTCGAGAGGAGGAGGAGGAGAAGGGGGGAAGGAAGTGCTGGGGTGAGTTAGCAAGCCGTACAGTGAGCAGGGAAGAGGATATCCACACTTAACACTACAACACAGACGTATTACATTCCCTCTCCTTCCCCTTCCCCCCTACATCCCCCCCTCACCACCCCCTTAGTGCCTCGAGGGGGGGAAGGGAAGGGGGGCTGAGGAAAATGGGGAGGTTGATGGGGTGGATGGGTGGAGAGGGAAGGTGGTGGGTGAGAGTAGGTGGAGAGGGAAGGTAGCCTGGTGGGGTGGAGTGGATAGGGGAGGGGGGGGGGGAGGAGGAAGGAGGGTGGATTGATGAGGGAGGAGGGGGGGGTGGAGTGGGTGGGTTGGTTTACGTAAGAGGTACTGTTTCTTTCCATTGTTATAATATAGACAGTTAAACCTTAAGAAAAAGGATCACCTGAAGTTTAGACACCCCCAACTTATTTCACGTGATGATGTAACTTAAACCCAAGGGCAGGTACAGGTACAAGGGCAGGTACAGGTACAAGGGCAGGTACAGGTACAGATGAACAAATAATGAATACAGTGTTACATTACAGCTACATATATTTTATTAATTAAAAAACAGTGATTGAGGACATCTTGGAAGGCCAGGATTACACACACACACACACACACACACACACACACACACACACACACACAAGGGGTTCCGTCCTGACTGTAGATAACGATGATCAAATCAGAGCCAATCAAAGGGCAGTGTTGTGTTACCAGGCGTCCCTATGGTGTTGTCTTGTATGGTGTGAGTGTAGGTGGAGGTAGTGTATGGTGGTGGTAGTGGGTGGTGTATGGTGGAGGTAGTGGTGGTGGTGGAGGTGGAGGTAGTGGTGGTGTGGGAGGTGGTGGTGGTGCAGACGGATCAATAATGACTTCGGGGACTCCTTCTTAAGCAGACCCCCTTCCCTTACCCCTTTCCCTTACTCCCTCATCCCCTTACTCCCTCATCCCTCCTTCCTTCCCCCCCAGTCTCCCTCATGCAGCCCGGCGTTACTTTCTTTCTCTAGGGTAAACAAAGACTTGCTTAATTACGTTATATAATACGACTGACCCGGGGCTTTTTATTTCCAGGATGAACAAAGACAGGCTTCACACACTCTACGGATATAACTTGACCTTTTTCACTCTTTACTTTTCGTGACAGCTGTAAAGTATTTAACTCTTGAACTATGAGGCTTTATTGACTCTACAGCCTTGACCTATGTCTGCTTTGACCTTTGTAACTAGTAAATATCCGGTATTTTAATGTGTGTGTGTGTGTTACCCTGGGCCGTCAGCGTTTAGAAATTCAAGAAGGTGAGGGGGGGTGGAGGGGGAGGGGCACGGAGAGAGGTGGAAGGAGGAATATTGGGGGGAGAGGAGGAAAGATATATTCATGGTAAGGTCTGTTATCTGGTCAATACTGTTATGTAATAAAACTCACGCACTCGCCACAACACTTAACCAACACCACATCCTTATCACACCGTCACATCACGTCATCACCACACCGTCACATCACCAACACCACATCCTTATCACCACACCGTCACATCACCAACACCACATCCTTATCACCACACCGTCACATCACCAACACCACATCCTTATCACCACACCGTCACATCACCAACACCACATCCTTATCACCACACCGTCACATCACCAACACCACATCCTTATCACCACACCGTCACATCACCAACACCACCATACAAACAAAATATCCCCAACACAAGGTAAAAGACAACGATAGAGGTAATCAATAAAACAAACAGATAGCAACCATCATATAGTAATAGGGTTACTTTATTTTCATCATCCCAAAATAGTCAAAACTAAAATAAAGTAGACCTCATTATAGGAGAGAGAGAGAGAGCTGTGTTCAAACAATGCTGTGAAGTATGACGGGTAATTTGTGTTAATTATGCTTACTTGCACCCACGACTTACCCCCACAATGTTGGGGTAGGCCTATATATAGACGTGTGTATGTGTGTTTATCTAAGGTTCCTTGTAAATATGTAATTACTTTAAACTGCTTTATATTCTCTATTTACTGGGAATAAATCACAGTAATAATAATAATAATAATAATAATAATAATAATAATAATAATAATAATAATAATAATAATAATAATAATAATAATAATGTCATAATAATAATAATAATAATACTATGGTAATAATAATAATAATAATGTGATGATAATAGTAATAATAATAACAATAATAATAATAATGTCATAATAATAATACTAATACTATGGTAATAATAATAATAATAATGTGATGATAATAGTAATAATAATAACAATAATAATATAACACTAACCCTCCCTTTACTCTCCCACAGGGGTTAAGGAGAGCAGTACTGATTGGTGCCTGTGGTACTATGATCGGGTCATGGGTCAAGGTGGGGTCAGTCTCCCCCGACAGGTTTTATCTGACCTTCGCAGGGCAGTGCATTTCCGCCATCTCCCAAATCTTCATCCTTGGTATCCCCCCTAGGTTGGCTGCTGTCTGGTTTGGTCCTACCCAGGTCTCAACTGCTTGTGCTATTGGTGTCTTTGGGAATCAGGTCTGTATCAGGTTTTTTATAAGGTCAGGGGTTGAATTTTTATGTTGTAATTCAAAGTCAGATTAATGTTTAAGGGTCATTTAAAGATCATTTCTGAACCTGTTTATACTCGCTGTGCTTATGTTGACAATGCAGTGACCTTCATATGTTTAAGGTGATATCACGTGTTTGTGCTGACCCTGTATGTTGTGCTATGATGTCATGTGTTGATATCCCATATGTTTGGCTCTGATGTCATGTGTTGTGCTATGACGTCATGTGTTTACGCCTGTCACCCTCAGTTGGGCGTGGCGCTGGGGTTCCTCTTGCCGCCTGCTATCGTACAGACCTCGGAGGATAAGGATGTGGTGGGTCAGGGCCTGGCCTTCATGTTCAACGGTGTGGCTGCCCTCACCACCACACTCTTTATCACCATAATCTTTGGTGAGTCATGCTTTATCTGACTTGACCTGACTTTATCTATACTTAACCTAACCTAACTTGAATTGACCTGGCCTTATCTTGACACAACCTCCCTTTAATTTGACCTGACCTTATCTAGACTAAACCTCACCAAACCTAACCTGACCTTATGTGTACTTAACCTGACCTAACTTGACCTGACCTGATCTTATCTAGACTTAACCTTACCTAACTTGGCTTGACCTAATCTGGACTTAACCTTACCTAACTTGACTTGACCTTATCTAGACTTAACCTGACCTAACCTAACTTGACTTGACCTTATCTAGACTTAACCTGACCTAACTCGTTTCTGACCAAACATAACCTTTTCTTGACTTAACCTAACTTGAATTTAACTGAACCTTACCAAAGTTAATATAATCTAACCTAACCTAACTTGACCATACATAAATATATTGCTGTATTTTTCTTAATTTCAAAGTGATGAAATTTCAGAATATTTGAGGTTCTAGGGAGCTCTACCATTGTGGGGTCATATGTACCAGTCCGCAGAATTACTAGTCTTGGTAGATTGACTTGGCCTCTGCAGCGCTCGAGTAAGCCATATGAGAAATCACGTATTGACTTGAAAATAACCACGAGACACTTAAAATCTACTGTAATTGTTATCTTAAGTATTTGGTATTTGACTCGGAAATATGAAAAATTTTGGGTTGTATGAAAAATTGGGACATTATGGTCATTCTGATATAAGTTTTGCACTTCACCCTGCCATTCCTCCTCACCCTGCCATTCCTCCTCACCCTGCCATTCCTCCTCACCCTGCCATTCCTCCTCACCCTGCCATTCCTCCTCACCCTGCCATTCCTCCTCACCCTACCATTCCTCCTCACCCTGCCATTCCTCCTCACCCTACCATTCCTCCTCACCCTACCATTCCTCCTCACCCTGCCATTCCTCCTCACCTGCCATTCCTCTCACCTACCATTCCTCCTCTCCACCCTACCATTCCTCACCCCTACCATTCCTCTTCGCCCTACCATTCCTCCTCACCCCTACCATTCCTCCTCACCCTGCCATTCCTCCTCACCCCTACCATTCCTCCCTCACCCATTCCTCCTCACTCCTGCCATTCCTCCTCCACCCCTACCATTCCTCCTCACCCCTACCAGCCTCCCTCACCCTGCCATTCCTCCTCACTCTGCCATTCCTCCTCACCCTACCATTCCTCTTCACCCTACCATTCCTCCTCACCCCACCATTCTTCTTCACCCCTGCCATTCCTCCTCAATACCATTCTCCTCACCCTACCATCACCCCATTCCTCCTCACCCTACATTCCTTCCTCACCTCCACCCTACCATTCCTCCTCACCCCTCCATTCCCTCCTCACCTCCACACCGCCATTCCTCCTCACTCCACCATTCCTCCTCACCCCTACCATTCCTCACCCCACCATTCCTCTTCACCCTACCATTCCTCCTCACCCTCACCATTCTCCATTCCTCCCATCACCCTACCATTCCTCCTCATTCCTCCTCTCCCTACCATTCCTCCCCATCACCCCACCATTCCTCCTCCTCACCCTCACATTCCTCCTCACCCCTGCCATTCCTCCTCACCCCACCCATTCCTCCCACCCCTACCATTCCTCCTCCACCCTGCCATTCCTCCCACCACATTCCTCTTCACCCCACCTCCCCACCTACCTTCACTTCACCATTCCTCCCCACCACATTCCTACCACCATTCCTCCATTCCTCCTCACCCCACCATTCCTCCTCACCCAATTCCTCCTCCTACCATTCCTCCTCACCCCACCATTCCTCCTCCCCACTATCTCCTCCTCACCCTACCATTCCTCCCTCACCATTCCTCCTCACCTGCCATTCCTCCTCACCCACCATTCCTCTTCACCCCACCATTCCTCCATTCCTCTTCCCTCACCCTCCCATTCCTCCTCACCCTACCATTCCTCCTCACCCTACCATTCCTCCTCACTCTGCCATTCCTCCTCACCCTACCATTCCTCCTCACCCTACCATTCCTCCTCACCCTGCCATTCCTCCTCACCCTACCATTCCTCCTCACCCTACCATTCCTCCTCACTCTGCCATTCCTCCTCACCCTGCCATTCCCCAATTCAGATCACAGCTGTGCACCAACTTGATCAGTGATGCGCCGTAAAAATGACCCAAAGTAATTATAATTTATATTCATTAAAACAGTAAAGTGAAGCGGTAAGGGTTAGGAGACCACTCTTCATTGGATAATTGAGTTGGGTAATGTGGGTAGTGGGAACAAAGGTGCCTCGGTGTTTGATGTTCCTTTGTGGAGTCTTTTTTTTTATATAATTTTTTTTTTTATATTTTGGAAGCTGCAGTCAAGCGTGAAAAGCTTATGAAGGCTGTTAATGTCTTTGTTTGATTAGCATTGTATGAGTCAATTTGCTATTTACCATTATTTATTATTATTAAAGTCAGTCAGTCAATCAGTCAGTCAATCAATCAATCAATCAATCAATCAATCAGTCTATCTCTGTGTTCTTGTTTACTCATTTATTAAAGATAATCAATATTCACTCACCATCAACAAAGGGCCGCAACCAGGATGTAACATGGTATCTGGGCCTCTTCTATTAATATATCAACGGTGCCGCCATCAGTAACGTCAGCATGAGAGGGTCCACACACACACACACACACACACAGTGTTATTATAGAGGTGTTAGGTCACAACACAACCCACAGTATAGAGAACACACAATACTACACAGTAAACACAATGCAACACACAATACAATATACACAACACAATACAACACAATATACACAAAACAGAAGACAACCCAATGCGCAACATCACACATCACAACACAACAGGAACACTTCGTTAAGCCACTAACAACCTATACACCACTGCCTTCCCTGTGTGTCGGTTCCTGTCTCGTCCTCACCTCTCTGTTGATGCCGCCCCTGTCTGTCTGTGTTTGTATTATGTACTGTCTATCTGTCACCTGTCTGCATGTTTCTTGTCTGTCTCCATCTGTCTCCTGTCTGTCTGTCTCCTGTCTATCTGTATCTGTCTCCTGTCTATCAGTATCTGTGTCCTGTCTATCAGTATGTCTCCTGTTTGTCAGTATGTCTCCTGTCTATCAGTATCTGTCTCCTGTCTGTCAATATCTGTCTCCTGTCTGTCTGTACCTGTGTGCTGTCTGTCTGTCACTATTTATCAACCTTGAGGATTAAGCTAAACTTATGGATCGATTGTTTCCGTGTTCATGTTTTTTTTTTTTTTACCATCAGTCTGTCTATGTCACGTCCACATTTTTGTTTACTCGATTTGGATGATTTTGTCAACATTACAGAGAGGTCAAGGTCAGAGGTAATCAATGCAAACTGTTAAAGATCATTATATACGTTGTTAAGTGTGGGATAATATACAGGTACTTCTCGACTTACAACATACTCGACTTACGACAACCCGGACACATGACCGTCGTGGTCGTAGAAATTTTTTTTTCAAATTACGTACAGTATTTTCTAGTACCGACGTTAGTGATTGCGCTGTGTATTGACAAAGTTTTCGTTTGTAATTCCCTTTAAAATGGCTCGCAAGCGTAAAAGTGAGAGTTCTCGTGGTGCTGAGAAGAAAAAGAGACACCCATATTAGAATTTTTATGTATTATTTTCACCTTTTCGACTTACGACCAATTCGACTTACGACCTGGTCGTTGGGACGGAACCCCGTTGTAAGTCGAGGAGAGACTGCATTTGGGTCTTCATTGAACTATGTATGATGGTGTATATACTGTACACGGGTCACCTGAAAATTCAACCTCCAGATTATTTCACCTGAATATTCTTCCCCCGGCTTATTTCATGTGAAGCTTCAAACCAAAACCAGAGTAATTTAACCTAAAGATTTATTGGGGGGTTGAATCTTCAGGTGAAATAAACTGGGGATTGAATCTTTAGGTGAATAAGCTGGGGTTGAATAATCAGGTGAAATAAGCTGGAATTGAATCCTCGGGTGAAATAAACCGTTTTCATTCCCTGATGCCTCGGTGTAGTATGGTGGTGGTGGGGTGAGAGAAGGTAGCTGCCCTGACTCACGGACTTAATATGATGGATGTAGGGATGGTTACCGTAATGCCAATACAGGTTGTACCTCTCTAGTCCGGCAACCTCGGGACCTGACCGGTGCCGGACCATGGAAATTCACCCTTTTCCTGGATAGATAGTGACTTGTGCTTATGCCTGGAAGCACTAGCACCACTTTCTCTGCATCATGGTCTCTTTGAAGACATATTGAAGGGTTAAATGTCTTATAGTAGCTTCTCAAATTTCGCGAGTTTTTAATTATTAACGTATTTTATTGGAACACACAAAAAAATAAATAACAAAAAAATTTGACGGCGGAAACTTGAATTTCGACGGGTTTGAACGGCCCGCCAACGTGCAGACGACGTGCATAATCGTGCAACAGCGTCATTTCTCTTATGTACAAAAGATTCATTATTGTTTATTACTGAATGTCTTTTCTATTGATTAATGTTTATGTGTGCAAAATGAGCAATACAATTCATTAATAATACGTAGAATATTAAAATACACGAGGAAATGACACAGCATTGTTTTCGTTGATTACAAAGCCAGTGACTGACTGGTTCTACATATAAAACTGAAGAAAATAAGACCTTGGTTGTAGCTGTAGTAAAATTAATATGGTTGTTTTAAGTAATGTTATTTAATGTTAATAAATGGAACAATAGAAGTAGCTGACGATAATGGTACAGAAAAAAAGAGAGATCGCGTATGTAAGTGCGCATGCTCACACGTGAAAACATATCGTCATTACTTTACATAAGAATATGAAAGCAACACTTATTTACTGTTCTTATATATTTTAATTAATGTTTCTGAATTTGTTTTTATTGAATTAATGTGTGTGTGTGCAAAATTAACAATACAATTTATTAATAATGAGGAGACGAGACGGCTGCCGGGATTGTTTATGTTAAAGCTTACAAAACCAGTGACTGATTGGTTCTACATATAAAACTGAAGAAAATGAGACCCTGATTTTAGCTGTAGTAAAATTAATGTAAAAAAATTAATATGGTTGTTTGAAGTACCTGTAATGTTATTTAATGTTAACAAATGGAACAATATAAGTAGCTAACCATTAATGGTAAAAAAGAGTGAGACTGCTCGTATGTAAGTGCGCACATGTGAAAACATATCGTCATTACTCTACATAAGAATATGAAAGCAACACTTATTAACTGCTCATATATATTGAAGGGTTAAATGTTGTACTCTGTATAGACAAGCAGAGGGAGAGAGAGAGTGCAGCCGAACTGCCGGATGTAAACAAACCTTAAATTCCCGCGGCTTTGTTTTTGTTTTTTGTTTTTAAGGGGATTAGCCCACCCGGGCATAGGTCACTGACCCACATTGGGCCCTGAGGGGCAAAAATTTAATACTCCTGTAATAATAATTCAGATAAGTAAAAAAAAAGAAAAAGAAAAAAGCTGCCTATCTACCTATTGGACAAACTAAAATCGTTCCGGACCACAGAATGCCAGACTAGAGAGGTACAACCTGTAATTAGATTGGGGAAGGGGAGGGGCAGTGGTGGTGGCAACATCACATGCACAGACACACCTGTACAGTTTATGCACGTGTTTATGAGTTTGTACCATAGATTTATATATACATGTTTGGGTATTTTCACATGGTACGTATCTCATGTACCGAATATTGTCAGCACCATTATGAACTTGTGTTACTCTCATGTACTGCATCTGTGTAAGGATAAAACAAATTATTCATCACTATTTACTTGTCTTAATGTAATTTTTCTTTGCCTTTATACTTGTGCTGTAACCTTAAGGCATTACAGTATAACTCAGTATTTTATTTCATTACAGTACAGTACAGTATTTGCTTATTGTTTGTCTCCTTGTACAGTGTTCAAGGAGAAGCCTCCCACACCACCCAGCACAGCAGCTCTCGTGCAGGAAGAGACTGGCTCCTACATGCAAGGTGTTGTCAGGTATGTACAGTAATGTCGTGTCTATGGGATAAAAAAGTCAATTTGGTAAGTCACCATTGAAGTTTTAACAGAGCCCCTTCACTGTTTACAAAGATTCTTCAAACACTACGAAGCTCATGAAGATTAAGAACCCCAACTTACTTCACTTGATGATTAAATACCTTAATGCTAACCTAACTAAACTTAATCTAATCTGTCTTACTGTAACCCCTCAATTTAGTATTAGGGTTCTTAATCACTAGGTAAAATACACTGGGGTTTCTAGTCTTCATGGGAACCCTCACTACCAATGTGTCAAACAGCCACATTACCATTAAGAACATTTGCTCAAGAGGCTTAGCACTTCTTGTTACTTTTGGTGAAAATATTTGAAAAAAGAGTAAAGGGGCTCCATCACTGAGTATCATTTCTTTCCTGTTCTTAAAGTTTAGAACGAAGAAATAACTGACACACAACACACATCAGTCTCAGTATGAACAATGTGTGTACTGTGTACCTCTATTATTTTTTTACTTTTATCCTCTTCACCACTGATCGGCTCGTTAGCCGCATGGGAGATCAGTCACGTCTCTGTTATGCACTGTTGGCAAATATTGGGCATGCACTGCTCCAGTGTTGGTCAAGTCTGGTCTTGAAAGAGCTCACATTCGATGCCGTCACAACACTTTCTGGCAGATTTTTCCAGAAAGTGTTGTGATGGCACCCCTACTGTACAGTACTGTACTGGATATATATTTTTTACATGTGTATATTGTGTATTATTCATAAGGTATGTATAATATATAATTGGTGTATGATAATAATGGCAGAATTTCACATAAGTTTACAATTCCATGTTTAACAATTTTCTCAAAAGAGGGAGAGAGAACCAAAAAATTATTTAATTTTTATTTTCTCCTTGTAGGTTAATGAAGAACCCAGGATATGTGTTATTACTGCTGTCATACGGGATAAATGTGGGAGCCTTTTATGCTATCTCTACCCTCCTTAATCAGGTTATCCTCGCCCACTTCCCTGTGAGTATCTGTGTCCTTGCCACTGGTCGGTACTCTAGATTATTGTTGTGTTTTCATCTTCGCCACTGATTGGCTCGTTCTACTACAATCTGTGATGAGTTTTAGGTTTCTATATTTAGTAAGGAGTTGTTGATTGTTTATGTAAGTTAAATGTTTTTATTTTCCATACATAAATACCGTCTGTGTAAAATAAATTGTTTTGATGGAGAACGTACAACACTCCGGCAGAATGAGAATGAGAATGCTGGCCGAATTGGGTTGGTTATTGTCCTCGCCGGTATGATGGGTTCTGTTGTGTGTGGCTTTATCCTCGACAAAACTGCGAAATTCAAGTAAGTAGACATTACAGTATGGGATTTATTAGGTTAATATCTTGTTAAGTGATGAGCAAGATATTTATTTATAAGGTGGGGAGGTGAAATAAGCTGGGGTGCTTATGGTAATCTTCATGAGATTCTTTTTCTCACTTGGGAGGAGGGTATAGTCTAACCTGACAAAAAGAGGTTGGATTTGATGTAAGAATCAGTTCTGTGCCTCACATGGAGTTAGTGAGGTACAATTAACTAGTTTTATTGACTTATTTATTTTTTTCCCTTCACAACTTCAGTGTTTAAACAACAATCCCTTTATTAAATGACAAGTATTATCTGTTTATCACTATCTATTATTAATGATATACAGTATTCATGTTAAACTTTATATAGTACCTGCTTGTCTATATTGTATTTACTGTACTGTATGTTGAACCATTTCTAAATTCATATAACAATTTTACTGAATATATATCTACAGGATGGTGACGCTAGTGGTGTATATCTTATCCACATTGTTCATGCTGAGCTACACCTTCATATTCCACCTTGAGACACTGTGGTTGGTCTTTGTCATGGCTGGATTATTAGGGTGAGTTAATACTGAACTTTTAATGTACAGTATTGTATTATGCCATTATTGTGTTTACTGCCATATAAATTCTCTGCCTTTTATAAACTATCTTGCTTTGGTTATCTAATTCTTGGTACAGTATTTTCCAGCATTTACAAAGTTATTTTCTTCTCCACTTTTCACAGATCATTTTTGTATTCTTTAATTTTGCAACTCATTCTACTGTTTCCAAGTGTTCGAGTCTTTTTCCTTTCTCTTCCTCAACTTTTACTATGGAAACTTTCTACTGTCATGCAAAATGTGACCAATCTTCCTACGTTTGAGGAAATATGGTTTGACACAGCGCTGATGTGCATTTTGTTCTCAGCAGAGTGTATAATAAACAAATTGTAAAAGCTAAAGGTCTACAAAAGGCCTGGCCCTGAGAGCGTGCATCCCAGAGTGCTAAGAGAATTGTGCAATTAGCTTGCTTAGCCCCTTAAGATCCTGTTCTGTAGAAGCTTGGATGATCAAAAGGTCCCCAGTGACTGGAAAAGTACTTATGTGAGTCCTATATTCAACCACTCCATGAATAATATAGGCCAGTGAGCTTGTCTAGTATAGTGTGTAAAGTACTGTACTAGAGAGCATTATAAGAGACGCCACGATGGAACATCTACTACAAAACAACCTTGTAATGGACTGCTGACCTGGTTTTGTGTTGGGATGCTCCTGTTTGACACAGTTACTTAAGGTGCTGGATATATGGACTCATATCCTGGAATGCGGTGGCTTTTGATCACCTTTATAGAATCTACAAACAAGCTGGACAAGGACTTCAGACCTCCTTATGTCATATAAAACTGTCACTCTACAGGTTCTTCATGACTGGGTACCTGCCAGTGGGATTCGAGTTTGCTGCAGAGTTGACTTACCCCGAGGCTGAGGGCACAAGCTCTGGCCTGCTCAATGCATCAGCCCAGTTCTTTGGAATATTTTGTACCATGGCTGATGGTCAGCTTCTCAAAAAGTAAGTTCTTACACTTGGTTGGTAGTAAGTTGGGTAAGTTATGTGATGTCTGTAGCCAGTACATGTACTTCTTTATGTATTGAATACACATAAAACACTTTTGTGTGTTTATCTTTGTTTTGTATTCAGCATTCAGATTAATTCCACACTTAACATTGTACAGCCTTCCTCAGATGCAAAGATCATGATGCATCTCAGTCTTCCGCATTTACTGCACATATATTTTCTCAACATCTTCTATATGTTTGGTAGCCTTAAAGTCCCCACACATATCTTAACCCTTAAATGGTGGGCATCATCGGTAGAAGTTAACCGTAGGGATAACAGCCATTATCAGTGGATGTTTCATGATCCTTGCATTCCATTATTGTGGATATACTGTAGGGCTGGAGTATGGAATTCTTAGCTACTGGTTAACCACTTGTGCACGGCCTCCCCCTTGTGCTGAATAAATTTGCCAGGTGTTAGCCAAATCAAATATTAAAAGTGGCATCCCAATAGTGAAGTGGTTGAGGGTTAAATAGTGTACTCTTCTTTTATCAGTTGACCCATAGCCTGTACAGTACCCAATACAGTACCTCACTCTAGTTTCTCTTATTTTTATACATGTTGATTAAACTCTTATGAAAATCACTTGGACCCAGTGGGAAGAAAATGCACATTAAGCTTATATTGTAAATTGAGTTCCATTTCACCTGTGATCCTTTACTTCCTGAACAGTTATGGAGACATGGCAGCCAACTTGCTCCTGGTAGTGGTGCTTTGTGTGGGAAGCATCATGACTGCCTCTATTAGGGAGGATCTGCGGAGACAGGCTGCCCACAAGAAGGGCATTCACGTTGACAGTGAAGGACCAAGAGTCTGAACAAGTAAATGTGTCTTTCCTACTTTTACCGTCAACAGTCAAAATTTGATATGGGCTTTATCAATTTTTAGTTGATCCTATCCGGTGAATGGACAGAAAATAAAATAATGACAGTAGGTATTGTAGATAGATTGACAGATATTTATTCAGTAAAAGTCTTATGAATTCACATTGGTTCAGCATGTAAGTAAACAGTACCGCATAGACATGGCAAATGGTAAATTGATTAAATTTAGACAGCCACTGTAGGGCAGCTTATACATGGATTTATTTTTTCATGTGAACCATGAATGAGGATTTTATGACATGTCTCTAAATACTTAAAAAACAAAAAGGGTTAACATGAATTACAAAAGACATGGGGCAGCTACTTTTATAAAACCTAAACAAAACTTATGACTCAAAAAATTTATACTACTGTACTAGTGTCATGTATTTGTCATGCTACCTCCTGTGATGTTAACCAAGTACTGTACTGTACTGTGGTAATCTCAAGCCCAATGTGTAGTTTAATCTGTCCCTGTAATAATGTATTCATATATATCTGTACTCATACACTTTAATAGGTTCCCTGTACGTAATATATTCCAAAAGAACTTACAGTATAAGCCAGATTATTCCGTCATTACTGTTGTATTATCTTGAAATATTGTTCATAGAAGGATTAACTTGATGATTAGAGGCACATTATTTTTTATATGGCAAATTAGGCATCAGATGCTCATGTATATACAAGTATAGACACTCCATGCAGAACTATATATATATATATATATATGTATATATACAGTATATATACAGTGACCCCTCGGTTAACGAACTCAATCCGTTCCAGAAGGTCGTTCGTTAAAAATCAGGTAGTGGTTCCAGCTCACCGAAAATTTCTAAATTAAAAATGGTAGAAAAGTTCACTTACTTTGAGGTTGTATGTAGAAGGCTCCTGGATGATGATGATGATGGGATTTAGAATGGGGGTGGAGAGAAGGAAGAAGAAGGCATTGGCGTGGAAGAGAAGTCACCCCATGGCCATTTCACCCATAAATTTTAGCTCTCTTGGTGTAATTCAAGATTATTTTCTTTAAATCAACACTGCACTGCATTATATATTGTCAATATGTAAAAATATATTTCAAAATGACCAATAATTTGCTTGGAAACACAGAAAAAAAGCGTTTAGTTGAAGAGTCTCAAGCAAGATGTTACCCTCCAGTGAAAACAGAGAGAGACTAACACCTGTTTGCTGTTTAAGAGGCTGGATGCCGCGCATTAAACTAGTCACTTTACCTTCAATTAGTTCAATAATTGTTAAAATGACTAAAAATTGAATATTAAACTTTAAAATTATTGAATAGTATAAACTTCTTGATATTACTAAAATAGTAAGGAATTTAAGCCCTAGAACGATTAATGTATTGGTGGGCTGATACTAAAGCTGGTTTGCCGGTCAGTGCAAAGCGAATGTTAAGGTCGGTTCATAAGAATTTGTTAACTTGAATATGCAGATAATAACCACAAGGGAAAGAAGATGTGAATTACAGCGGCTGGAACTTCGTGTTTTCTTTTTTCCTTGTGGTTATCCTTTATCTATATATATATATATATATATATATACTCATTATAAAATCCATAAGTAGTATAAGTCAGAGGCAATTGATAACATAATTTGATTGTTTATATTTAGCATCAAAGTGATTTATTTATAGTTAAGAAGGTACAGGGTGAGTGGGAGATAATTGACACATTTTAAACATATGTAAAATTCTGCCATTATTATCATACACCTTACACAACATACAGTACTATTTTTAATCGTACACAACATACATCACACATAGTACACAACATACACACACCCACACACAAATATATATACAGTACAGTGGAAGTACGGTACACACATTATTTTACCGAGGCTGCTGCTGCGTGTTGTGTGTCATTTATTTCTCACCCGCCCTGTGTACTGAGCCTAATGCTGTCTTGTATTAACTGTAAAGGTGAGATACTGTACTGTACACCTGTCTGCCCTCTGATTCTTCTTCGGAGAGAGCTTGCCTACTATGGACTTCCAGTTTAACTAAAATGGTGATAAAAATGTGTGCATTATAACTACTTAAACTTTCTATGTACAGTAATGTGTTTTAGGCCATTACCACTTCCTCTACACAAGCTTTTTCCAAAATACAAAAGTAAACAATAGAAAATAGCTAAAATGTCGTAATTTAAATGTCTATTTTCTTAACTGAAAATACATTTCAGGTGTATAGCAATGTGTGTGGGGGAAAAAGTCACACATGGGCAGGGCCTAGGGTAGGTCCAGGATGGGTCAGGGCACTCATAGGTCTTGGGTGGGAGGGTTGGTAGGGATTTTAATATATGAGAATTATATACGCACAGTATATGCTAGGGTACATATATTTTGTTGGTTGTACAGTCAACCCTCGCTTTACGCGGTCCCACTTTACGCGTTTCCACGTTTACGCGGTACCCTGCCGAACACGGAATGCTCACTTTCCGCGGTGTGTGTACCCTTTTACGCGGAGAGCGACGCGAGCAGGGTGCGCACAAGGTCGCCCAGTCATCAAAACATTACCGAGTTCTTCACCCGCCACCCACCACAGCCGGCCCAAGTCAGTGATAGTGATAATGATAGTGAGGATATGGACTTATATGGACTTTGAGGGGTTTGACAAAGAGGCCCTGCAAGCCTCTGTGGTGGATAGTGATACAATTGATACAAGTGATACAGGTGAGGGCCAATAATCTGCCCTCTGCCTCGGAACCAACCCCCCATCCCCGTGTGCCCAGCCATCTTTTCTACTAATGTAAATGTTAGAAAGCCTAATATTATTGATATTTCTCTTAATTATTAATTGTGTGTGCATACCATCATAAAATAAGAAGTTATTTTTACTACAACGTAGGTATTGTGTCTGAAAAAGTGGAGTTTGGAGGTCGGCCCGGTCTCTATTTCAATTAATCCCATATGTTATGTTGTTCACTTTACGCGTTTCATACTTTACGCGGGCCGCCGTGGGTTCAATTGACCGCGTGAAGTGAGGGTTCACTGTACTATAATAATCAAACCGAGTGTAGCCGATGTTTTGAATACTATACTCGTGATTCTTAAGTACAGGCACTCTACTCAAATTTGAGAGAATACATTAATTAACAGTGATATATATACTGTATATATAAGTATATCAGGGAGGCTTGTGTCTCCAAGTGTCCTGCCAGATCCCGTGCTCTTCCGAGGCTTCTGAGAGAGAGGGGAGTAGGCAATGTATTAGGAATAGAAAATGAACCTGGAAGAGTAGAAAAGGGACCTGGAGGAGTAGTAGAGGGACCTGGAGGAGTAGTAGAGGGACCTGGAGGAGTTGTAAAGGGACCTGGAGGCATAGTAGAGGGACCTGGAGGCATAGTAGAGGGACCTGAAGGAGTAGTAGAGGGACCTGGAGGAATACTAGAGGGACCTGGAGCAGTAGATAGGTACCAGGCAGCTTAAGAGAGTTTCATCAGAACTTGATGAAAATGAAGAAGAAAAAGAGATGGTGAGTGAGAATGTGCTCACTGTTTAGGTTGTTAAGAAGTTTTAGAGAAGGTAGCTGGGGAGAAAAGATGCAGATTAAGAAAGTGATAAAGGGGGAGGAAGTGAGAAGAAAGAGAAGAGAGCAGATTTTATGTAAAATCCCGGTGAAGTATTAAGAAGAACATAGATGACTTATGCTGTACTGTACTGTAAGTAATAGTGACAATAATGTTCTCAGCTAAAATATGCCAGCACCCACCATACCTGAGACCAGTAGGTTTAACTTATGGGTAATTTTTCTTATCCAGGATGATTCCTTATCCAGTATTACAAAAATGGGTCGGAAATATTTTTGTCATTTAGTTAATAATGTCCCAAGATAATTATAGTCTATAATAATGAATACTTACCATTTTGAACCTTTGTATTCCATAGCTTGGGTGCTTCCTAGACAACAGTATGATGATTATATAATACTGCAATCTCTTGAGATGTGATTCTGCCACTCACATGTGCTGTTTCTGCACAGTTTTTTATAGTTTAGTCATACATTTTTTGTTTTAATGCCATCTTGTGTGGATTGCTCTGAGTAGGAATTCCTATGTAATATATATTGTGACAAAATTGTATTGTAAGTATTATTGATGTATGTACAGTATAATGCTGTGTGTGTTTTCATAAATTGTCATTTTGCAAATATTAATACTGTACTGTACTGTACTTGTTTCTTAGATTTCATGATCAAGTTTGTAGCAATGATGAGCTGGCTAAGAGAAGTATGGAGCTAAATATTATAACCATAAATATAACTTCTTAGTCTTTATTAAACTGGTTTCATGAAAAAAAAAAATATTCTCTTTAGTCTGGATCACCAACTAAGACAATACTTGATGTTTACAATGTACAGTATTAAGTTATGTGCAGCTCATTACAGGAGGCAAGAAGTGACCTTTTATGGTCTAGCCTCTACACTACTGTACCAGGTCTTAACAACAATCATTTGTTGCTTAATAAGAAATGTAATTGTTTTGATGGCTTATCCTTAGTTGAAGCTATACAGTAATACTCAAGTTCATCTAGCCATTATTTTTTTTCCAGAAAATAACTTTTTTCTTCATTTGCAGTGCATTACACTAAATGGGTATCCTAGCACAAGCTGCCACCTACATTCCCTCAAAATTTTATCTTGAACTTCTGTTGTGAAAACCTAAAGTTTGGTTAGGATACCTTAGGTTGTTGCTGGCATGTGATGCACCACATACACTCAGGCGGTGATATTCAAAATTTTATCCAGTGTATCATGGCAAGCATTAAAAATTTTGCAATAATCTATTGACATTTGATGTGTGACTACAATCTTAAAATACATAATTTTGTTTTGTGATACAGCTGTGTTCTTTTAGGATTGATGTGCAGGTGTTGACATGTCTACGAGTAAACTGTGTTTGGGTAGTACAGTATTGCCACAACACTGACAAATACATGTATTTCTTTTAAATTTGTGTGTGGATGTGTGACCCACCACAATGCATGATGTGGGGTTCTGCTGCAGCCACACCAAGTCCCTTGTGGTACCAACACGCGGTGAAGTTGAAAAGAACCTCTCAGGAAAAAAAATAGTATTTTGATAATTTTTATTTGTTAACTTATTAACCATAACAGGACCTTTTATAAGTTAATCATGTGTAGTTGATGGCTGATAGAGGCTATGGTTGTTGTGATAAACTTATAAGTTTTAATTTTGTGTTAAAATACTTACTGTAGCTGTTACAGTAAGACTGAAGTTATCAAGTAACAGTAAGATATTATTGTAATTGGGCTAGAGATGACATGAGTGGTTTTAGCTTTACTTAATCTCTAAATCAATATTGTATAGACAAAATTATATTTGTCCTCCAGTCACCTGTGTTTATTATAAGTTGGATAATATGTAAAGTTAATAAGTACAGTACAGTATTGTACATACTCTCACATTAACTTCTCCAAAGTTTATATAATATTTTGTGTAAAAGTGTACTGCATTAAGCTACCAGAGCATACAATCGTTAAATTCCTGTATAAAAAAATCCACATTTCATTATATGATATTAGGATATATGTGTACTAAACTGTACTGTACTGTATCTGTACTGTATATGTACTTGTATAATTAGACACATGCACCAGTCATTTTCCACATAAGTATGTGAATGTAAATAGACATTTATATAAATATATATGAACATACAATAGTCTTCATATACATACACACTCAAACTTAAATATATGTAAGAGACACATGTACACACATATAGATACTGTATATGTATGGTGATATATGTGGTGATATATAAATATATCAAGGACCAGTATTGTCTTCCATATGATAAACTGTTGGATGAGTAGTTCAGTATCTGCTTGTCTCTTTGTAGTGTTATGTAAGGTTACTGTGGCTGTCCCATAAAACATTCCATAAGGGGCTGTACATTGTCCTCTGTTGCAGGTACAACTTCTTGGCATGGGATAAAAGCATTTTGTGTGTTTGGTAACTTTGAATAATATTGTGTTTACTTGATATTTGCATTATAATTATATATGCTGACAACACCAGCATAAAGTATTTTATCAACAGTCATAAGCACGGATATGTTTAACATAATTGCCTTTTGCATGCTTTACATATATTTTGTTTGTTTAACAGTTAGTTCCATTGGACACTACCTGTATTTTTTAATTTTTAATGATTATGCATTTTATATTACAATTAAAATTTGTGTAACACTACACAAGTTCTGTGTATTGTAGGTGCAACTGTGACCATAATAGTCACAGTTGCACCTAAAGTACTTCTGTAGCTACACGTAAGAAAGGTTGTGCAACTTTAATTTTGGATATGTGTGCACAAATAGATAATTTCTTTTAAGGTGCTGTTGTTTCACTGTATGAAGGACAGCTGTATAGAGGTACAGGTATTTGTAAAGGTTGTGATAATATAACCTCAGTAATACAGTTTAAGCCTCTGAGGATGACGATGATTTAACACTATGGATGATGTCTTAACAAGCGACTAACGCGCCGATCAGATGCTGAGTCATACAGGTAGATTATCTCTTCCTTTGGTCATGACGGTACAATATTGTTTGGTCATTTAGTCATGAGGGTACAATATTGTTTGATTCTTTAGTCATGAGGGTACAATATTGTTTGGTCATTTAGTCATTAGGGTACAATATTGTTTGGTCATTTAGTCATGAGGGTACAATACTGTTTGATTCTTTAGTCATGAGGGGACAATATTGTTTGGTCCTTTAGTTACTGTACTTCAGCCTTTGAGTTATGAGAACAATATTAGCTGCACTTCAGTCACATACATAGTTGGTCTGAGACAATACGCCGTACAGGTTTCTTTCTACTTGACAGTAAATCTCTTGAACCATTCTTTTCATGATATTTTCCTCTGTACCTACTTAGTTTATATGGATTTATTCTGGGTGACGGCTCATTGACTCAATGTACAGCTCTTCTTTAGCTTCTCTGACACTAGTCGCTGCCTGTGTGTGCGTGTAAGGATGATTTTTGACAGTGATATCTTAAGAAAATTTGAATTACCATATTAGTTCTTACTGTAGTTGCATAATTACAACCTGATAGGAAAAAGCTGCATTGTAATTTTGTTGAAGGACCTTTCTTTTATTGTGTCATGTTGTTATAATAAAGTTTAAGTTGTCATATTTGTACAACTGTGGAACATATTTGTAGAGATTATAGTACAGTACTGTATATTGTATCATTCGTTGATTTTGCACTTATATTGTTAATTGTTTATATGTATTATTATTTTTTTTTTATACAGTATGTTCAGGAAGTTTATTGTTACTCTGTGTATAATAAATACAAGTTTCCATAATATTTATTCTACTTAATTCTACGTACCTTTTCCATGCATTTCCAAATCTTTCAATGTGTCTGTCCAAGAACATTTTTTTAAATCTCAACTGCTCATAGACAATTGTGATTACAGTAGACTTGCAACTTATGAGGGGGTTACGTTCCTGGGATTCTGCGTAAAGCCAAAAAACGTGTAAAGTCAGAAACACTACTAAAAATCCCCTAAATCGCTGTTAAATCACTATACAGTATATACGTACATGTACACGAGAACTCATAAATCCCAACAGTAATTTAATATACTGTAATCTGTATCAAGTGCATAACAGCGCTAATAGAACACAGACATTACCTGTATGTAGACAGACATGTGTTGTTGTTTTGAGATTGTTCATCCCCTTCCCACATCACCGTGGGGGATCGTCAAGTTCAGATAATGATGCAGGGGAGGATATGGGCAGCTATCCATTTTCCTTAATCAATTTCCTGAATTCTTCTGGAAACACCCGTGCAGCTGCCTCTTCCACCGTTGCCGATTCGCCAGTGAATCTAATATTTTTCAGGTTGAAATGCTTCCTGAAACTGTTGAGCCAACCTGCACTGGCCTTAAAACTTTTCTTAGAGCTGGTGGATGCCTTGGCCTCAGGAACCTCAGATTTAAACTGGTCATAAAGACTCGGTGCCTTCTCCCTGAGCATGTTGCCGTCGATGGGGACATGTTTCTGGTTCATATCCTCCACCCAGATGTTTAATGCCTTCTCCACCTTCACTAGAGGTATGTCACTAACCTGGCTAGTCACCTTAGCAGTAAATGAGGCACTTGTAGACACAGTTTCATGAATTTCCCTCTCCTGAATCTTGATTCGTTCTGCCTGACCTCGGTGCCACAGCAGCGATCGGCATGCTGCCTTTTATTAAGTCAACACTGCCACTTTTTCTTCCAGGGTCATCACAGAGTGCTGTTTCTTCACTGGAGGAATAGGGCCAGAGGTTGGCTTGTGTTTGGGCATTATGAACGAGTATGAGAGAGGTTTAAGTGCAGTAAATTGACACATGAGAAGCAACTGTTACTCCGACGATATACGATACACACGCGGCAACTGAGACAGACAGAGGTGGGATGGCGGGCTGGTGTTTTTAAAATATTAATAACTTAGGCGCTATAGGAGATAAAAACAGTCTGTAAAATGCATTGCAGTGATAATCCCAAGGGGCCTTTGGCCATTCTAGGGCCCCTGGCCATGGTAGTTCCATGGGTTCCTGGTCCTGGTAGTCCCATGGGCCCCCTGTCCATAGGTGGGGCCTTGATAGTCCCCTGGGGGCCATGGCAGTGCCCCTGGTAGTCCCATGGGGGGGCCCCTTGTAGTCCACTTGGGTCCCATGGTAATCCCATGGAACCCCTGGCCCTGGAATGGCCCCAAGGGTCCCCTGGTAGTTTTCTTTGCCCTGGGGGGATCCTTGGGGGCCCCCTGATTCTCCTGGCCATGGCAAAGCCCCAGGGGGCCTCGTGGTAGTCCCCTTGGACCCCGGTATGGTCTTTGGGGACCCCCTGGTAGCCCCATAGAACCCCTAGCCCTAGTAGTCTCTTGGGATCCCTGGCCCAGGCATGGCCCCTAGGACCCCTTGTTAGTTCTCTGGCTCCCCCTGGCCCTGGTAGTCCCATGGGGCATTTCTCCCTGGTAAAGCCCCCGGGAGCCCTTTTTGTCTTCCCCAGGGTCACTGGCCCTGGCAGTCCCATGGGGCCCTTGTCCATGGCAGGGCCCATGGGGGCTCCTGTAAGTCCTTTGCAGTCCCTGGCAGGGCCCCTGGTAGTCCTATGAATCCCTGGTAGGCCCCCTGGGGGCCCCTAGTAGTCCCATTCGTCCTGATAGCATCCCTGGGGGCCCCCTGATTCTCCTAGCGCTAGAAAAGCCTCTGGGGGGCCTCCTGGTAGTCCCCTGGGGCTCCGAATATGGTCTTTTGGGCTCCCTGGTAGTCCCATAGGCCCCTTGTTAGTTCTCTGGGCCTACCAAGGCCAGGGGACCCCAAGTGGCCCTACCAAGACCAGGGGACGACCAGGGTCAGGGGTTTCATGGGACTACCAGGGATCCCAAGGCTTCAAGGGACTACTGGCGCCCTACCAGGGCTAGCAGGCCTAGAGAACTAACAAGGGGCTGCCAGGGCCAGGGGCCTCACGGGACTACTAGGGCCAGGGGTTCTATAGGACCACCATGAGAACCCCAGCGTCCATACCAGAGCCAAGGGCCCCAGAGGAACTCCAGGAGGCCTCAAGGGGCCTTGCCAGGGCCAGGAGATTTTTTGCGGCCCCTAGGGACCCTACCACATTGGAGAATACAATGGATTGAACGACATGGTCTCTTTCACAACAATCTAAATGCGATGAATATACAGTGGTGGTGGTGGTCATCTGGTGGTAGTGGGGGTCATCTGGTGGTGGTGGTGGTGGTCATCTGGTGGGAGTGGTGGTCATCTGGTGGTGGTGGTGGTGGTCATCTGGTGGTAGTGGGGTCATCTGGTGGTGGTGGTGGTGGTGGTGGTCATCTGGTGGTAGTGGGGGTCATCTGGTGGTGGTGGTGGTGGTCATCTGGTGGGAGTGGTGGTCATCTGGTGGTGGTGGTCATCTGGTGGTAGTGGTGGTCATCTGGTGGTGGTGGTGGTCATCTGGTGGGAGTGGTGGTCATCTGGTGGTGGTGGTGGTCATCTGGTGGAGGGTGGTCATCTGGTGGTGGTGGTGGTGGTCATCTGGTGGTAGTGGGGGTCATCTGGTGGTGGTGGTGGTGGTGGTGGTCATCCTGAGGTGGTAGTGGTGGTCATCTGGTGGTGGTGGTGGTGGTCATCTGGTGGGAGTGGTGGTCATCTGGTGGTGGTGGTCATCTGGTGGTAGTGGTGGTCATCTGGTGGTGGTGGTGGTCATCTGGTGGGAGTGGTGGTCATCTGGTGGTGTGGTGGTGGTGGTGGTGGTCATCTCTGGTGGTAGTGTCATCTGGTGGTGGTGGTGGTGGTCATCTGGTGGAGTGGTGGTCATCTGGTGGTGTGGTCATCTGGTGGTGTGGTGGTCATCTGGTGGTGGTGGTGGTCATCTGGTGGTAGTGGGGGTCATCTGGTGGTGGTGGTGGTGGTGGTCATCTGGTGGTAGTGGGGTCATCTGGTGGTGGTGGTGGTGGTCATCTGGTGGTGGTGGTGGTCATCTGGTGGTAGTGGTGGTCATCTAGTGGTGGTGGTGTGGTCATCTGGTGGGTGGTGGTCATCTGGTGGCGGTGGTGGTAGGGTGTCATGGTGGTGGTATCATCTGGTAGTGGTGATGGTGGTGGTGGTGGTGGTCATCTGGTGGTAGTGGTGGTCATCTGGTGGTGGTGGTGGTCATCTGGTGGTAGTGGTGGTCATCTGGTGGTGTGGTGGTCATCTGGTGGTGGTGGTCATCTACAGGTGGTAGTGGTGGTCATCTGGTGTGGTAGTGGTGGTGGTCATCTGGTGGTGGTGGTGCCGCCCCCGAGAAGAACCCTGAAGGTGCCGCTGCCACTGGGAAGGGTGCTTGGTTCTCTAACGCCAGGGACAGCATCTGGGGTTTCCAAAACCCTTAGCAGGGCCCCTAAGGGTGACGCAAATTCCTAGGAAGGCCTCTAGGGTCGCCACCGCTTCTGGGAGGGCCATTGGGATCGCTGACACCCCTGGGAGGCCCCCTGAGGTCACCGACGTGTCTAAGAGGGTCCCTGGAGTCGCCGAAGATTTTGGGATGGCCCCTGGGAGCGCCGTATCTGGTAGAACAAATGGGAGGGCTCTAGGGAGTCCTGCCCTTGTAGGACGCTCGGGGCATGTGTTTTTGTATTATATAGAACAATGGGAGATATGACGTTAAATAAATACACCGCCCATCGTATTTCCAGTATAATATCACCAAGAAAAGTGTAAAGGAGAATAAATATCTAACAGGAAAACATAAGTTGGGGTGTTATGCTGACTGACTGTTCAGTTCTCCTATTGGCTGTAATTTGGTGACTATACATTTTAATCCACCAATCACAGATAAGTAAGGGATTGCTGGATGTATGTAATATGTACAACAACATGACCAAGCAAGCCATAGGGCTTGTGGGAGGGCGCGCCTCTAGTATTGCCACTGGGGGCACCGCTGCCTCTGGGAGAATCCCTGGGGTAACTGCCCCCTCTGCAAGGGCCCCATGGTTAGCCAACGCCCCTGTGAGGACCCCATGGGCTGCTGCTGCTCCTGGCGAGGGCCTCTGGGGGCACTGCCGCCCCCGAGAAGAACCCTGGGGGTGCCGCTGCCACTGGGAAGGGTCCTTGGTTCTCTAACGCCTGGGACAGCAACTGGAGTTTCCAAAACACTTAGTAGGGCCCCAAAGGGTGACGCCAACTCCTAGGAGGGCCTGTAGGGTCGTCATCGCCTCTGGGAGGGCCTTTGGGGTCGCGGACACCCCTGGGAGGCCCCCTGAGGTCACCGACGTGTCTAGGAGGGTCCCTGGTGTCGCGGAAGAATTTGGGATGGCCCCTGGGAGCGCCGTACCTGGTAGGACAAATGGGAGGGCTCCAGGGAGTTCTGCCCTTGTAGGCCTCTCCAGGGATTTGTTTTTAGATTTTTTAGAACAATGGGAGATATGACATTAAATAAATACACCGCCCATCGTATATCCAGTTTAATATCACCATTAAAAGTGTAGAGGAGAATAAATATCTAACAGGAAAACATAAGTTGGGGTGTTGTGCTGACTGACTGTTCTGTTCTCCTATTGGCTGTAATTTGGTGGATTTACGTTTTAGTCCACCAATCACAGTTAAGTAAGGGATTGCTGGACGTATGTAATATGGACAACAACATGACCAAGCAAGCTATAGGGCTTCTGGGAGGGCGCGCCCTAGTACGGCCCCTGGGGGCACCGGTGACTCTGGGAGAATCCCTGGGCTGACTGCCGCCTCTGCAAGGGCCCCAGGGATCACCGACGCCCCTGAGAGGACCCTATGGGGTGCTGCTGCTCCTGGCGAGGGCCTCTGGGTGTACTGCCGCCCCCGAGAAGAACCCTGGGGGTGCCACTGCCACTGGGAAGGGTCCTTGGTTCTCTAATGCCTGGGACAGCAGCTGGAGTTTCTAAAACCCTTAGCAGGGCCCCAAAGGGTGACGCCAACTCCTAGGAGGGCCTCTAGGGTCCTGCCCGCCTCTGGGAGGGCCTTTGGGGTCGCCAACACCCCTGGGAGGCCCCCTTAGGTCACCAACGTGTCTAGGAGGGTCCCTGGAGTCGCCGAATATTTTGGGATGGACCCTGGGAGCGATGTACCTGGTAGGACAAATGGGAGGGCTCCAGGGAGTCCTGCCCTTGTAGGCAGCTCGGGGCATTTGTTTTTGCATTATTTAGAACAATGGGAGATATGACGTTAAATAAATACACCACCCATCGTATTTCCAGTATAATCGCACCATGAAAAGTGTAAAGGAGAAAAAATATCTAACAGGAAAACATAAGTTGGGGTGTTGTGCTGACTGACTGTTCTGTTCTCCTATTGGCTGTAATTTGGTGAATATACATTTTAGTCCACCAATCACAGTTAAGTAAGGGATTGCTGGATGTATGTAATATGTACAACAACATGACCAAGCAAGCTATAGGGCTTCTGGGAGGGCGCGCCTCTAGAACGGCCCCTGGGGGCACAACTGCCTCTGGGAGAATCCGTTGGGTGACTGCCGCTTCTGCAA
Source organism: Homarus americanus (assembly GCF_018991925.1). NCBI lineage: Eukaryota > Metazoa > Arthropoda > Malacostraca > Decapoda > Nephropidae > Homarus > Homarus americanus. The sequence goes on from NW_024741462.1 coordinate 382,499, forward strand.
GGGCCCCATGGTTAGCCGACGCCCCTGAGAGGACCCCATGGGCTGCTGCTGCTCCTGGCGAGGGCCTCTGGGGTCAGTGCCGCCCCCGAGAAGAATCCTGGGGGTGCCGCTGCCACTGGGAAGGGTCCTTGGTTCCCTAACCCCTGGGACAGCAGCTGGAGTTTCCAAAACCCATAGCAGGGCCCCATAGGGTGACGCCAAATCCTTGGAGGGCCTGTAGGGTCGTCACCGCCTCTGGGAGGGTCTTTGGGGTCAATAACACCCCTGGGAGGCCCCCTGAGGTCACCGACGTGTCTAGGAGGGTCCCTGGAGTCGCGGAAGATTTTGGGATGGCCCCTGGGAGCGCCGTACCTGGTAGGACAAATGGGAGGGCTCCAGGGAGTTCTGCCCTTGTAGGCCTCTCCAGGCATTTGTTTTTAATTTTTTAGAACAATGGGAGATATGACATTAAATAAATACACCGCCCATCGTATATCCAGTTTAATATCACCATTAAAAGTGTAGAGGAGAATAAATATCTAACAGGAAAACATAAGTTGGGGTGTTGTGCTGACTGACTGTTCTGTTCTCTTATTGGCTGTAATTTGGTGGATATACATTTTAGTCCACCAATCACAGTTAAGTAAGGGATTGCTGGACGTTTGTAGTATGTACAACAATATGACCAAGCAAGCTATAGGGCTTCTGGGAGGGCGCGCCCCTAGTACGGCCCTGGGGGCACCGGTGCCTCTGGGAGAATCCCTGGGCTGACTGCCACCTCTGCAAGGGCCCCAGGGATAGCCGACGCCCCTGAGAGGACCCTAGGGGTGCTGCTGCTCCTGGCGAGGGCCTCTGGGTGCACTGCCGCCCCCGAGAAGAACCCTGGGGGTGCCACTGCCACTGGGAAGGGTCCTTGGTTCTCTAATGCCTGGGACAGCAGCTGGAGTTTCTAAAACCCTTAGCAGGGCCCCAAAGGGTTACGCCAACTCCTAGGAGGGCCTCTAGGATCCTCACCGCCTCTGGGAGGGCCTTTGGGGTCGCCGACACCCCTGGGAGGCCCCCTTAGGTCACCAACGTGTCTAGGAGGGTCCCTGGAGTCGCCGAATATTTTGGGATGGACCCTGGGAGCGATGTACCTGGTAGGACAAATGGGAGGGCTCCAGGGAGTCCTGCCCTTGTAGGCAGCTCGGGGCATTTGTTTTTGCATTATTTAGAACAATGGGAGATATGACGTTAAATAAATACACCGACCATCGTATTTCCAGTATAATCGCACCATGAAAAGTGTAAAGGAGAAAAAATATCTAACAGGAAAACATAAGTTGGGGTGTTGTGCTGACTGACTGTTCTGTTCTCCTATTGGCTGTAATTTGGTGGATATACATTTTAATCCACCAATCACAGATAAGTAAGGGATTGCTGGACGTATGTAACAACATGACCAAGGAAGCTATAGGGCTTCTGGGAGGCGCCTGTCTGACCTAGAGTCTTTTTGAGACACTCTCACGGAGAACTCAGCTGGGACTGCCACCTCTGCAAGGGCCCCAGGATAGCCGGCTTGCCCTGAGAGGGACCCCATGGGCTGCTGCTGCTCTGTCGAGGGCGCACTCTGGGGTCAGTGCCACCCCCGGGAACAACCTGGGGGTGCCGCTGCCCACTGGGAAGGGGGTCCTTGGTTCTCTAACGCCTGGGACAGCAACTGGAGTTTCCAAAACCCTTAGCAGGGCTAAGGGTGGCCTTAGCTCCCTAGGAGGCCTGTAGGGTCGTCATCGCCTCTGGGAGGGCCTTTGGGGTCGCGGACACCTGGGAGGCCCCTGAGGTCACCGACGTGTCTAGGAGGGTCCTGGTGTGCATGGGAAGATTTTTGGGATGGCCTGGGGGCCTGCATACCTGGTAGGACAAATGGGAGGGATAGGGGTGCCTTGGCAAGGCCCTTCCGGGGCATTTGTTTTATTTTATAGAACAATGGGAGATATGGCGTTAAATAAATACACCGCCCATCGTATAACCAGTTTAATATCACCATTAAAAGTGTAGAGGGAGAAAAAATATCTAATAGAGAAAACATAAGTTGGGGTATTGTGCTGACCCCAACTGTTCTGTTCTCTTATTGGCTGTAATTTGGTGGATATACATTTTAGTCCACCAATCACAGTTAAGTATTAAGGATTGCTGGGCGTTTGTAGTATGTACAACAACATGACCAAGCAAGCTATAGGGCTTCTGGGAGGGCAGCCTGAAATGCGACCGCTGGGGGCACGGTGACTCTGGGAGAATCCCTGGGCTGACTGCCGCATCTGCAGGCCCCAGGGATCACCGACGCCCTGAGAGGGACCCTATGGGGGTGCTGCTGCTCCTGTGAGGCATCGGGGCTGAGTGCCGCCCCGAGAACCCTGGGGTGCCACTGCCACTGGGAAGGGTCTTGGTTCTCTAATGCCTGGGACAGCAGGCTGGGGTTTCTAAAACCACAGCGGGGCCCCAAGGGTGACGGCAACTCCTGGGAGGGCCTCTAGGGTCCTGCCCGCCTCTGGGAGAACTGGGGTCGCCAACACCCTGGGAGGCCCCTTGGGTCACCAGCGTGTCTAGGAGGGTCCCTGGGTCGCCGAATGTTTTGGGATGGACCCTGGGAGCGATGTACCTGGTAGGACAATGGGAGGGCTTTCAGGGAGTCCTGCTATATGGAAACGCTCGGGGCATTTGTTTTGCATTATTTAGAACAATGGGAGATATGACGTTAAATAAATACACACCACCGTAAGTATTTCCAGTATAATCGCACCATGAGAAAAGTGTAAAAAGGAGAAAAATATCTAACAGGAAAACATAAGTTGGGGTGTTGTGCTGACTGACTGTTCTGTTCTCTATTGGCTGTAATTTGGTGAATATACATTTTAGTCCACAATCACAGTTAAGTAAGGAGTTGCTGGTTGTATGTATATGTACAACAACATGACCAAGCAAGCTATAGGGCTTCTGGGAGGCGGCGCCTGGGCGGCCCCTGGGGGTACAACTGCCTCTGGGAGAGAATCCGTTGGGTGGCTACCTTCTGCAAGACCCCATGGTTGCTCGACACCCTGAGAGGACCCCATGGGCTGCTGCTGCTCCTGTAGCGAGGGAGCCTCTGGTGTGTCAGTGCTTGAGAAGAATCCTGGGGTGCGCTGCCACTGGGAAGGGGTCCTTGGTTCCCTAGCCCTGGGACAGCAGCTGGAGTTTCCAAAACATAGCAGGGCCCATAGGGTGATGCCAAATCCTTGGAGGGCCTGTAGGGTCGTCACCGCCTCTGGGGAGGGTCTTTGGGGTCAATAACACCCCTGGGGAGGCCCCCTGGTCTGACGTGTCTAGGAGGGTCCCTGGGTCATGAGGAAGATTTTTGGGATGGCCTGGGGCCGTACCTGATAGGACAAATGGGGAGGGCTCAGGGGTTCTGCCTTGTAGGCCTCTCAGCATTTGTTTTTTACATTTTTAGAACAATGGGAGATATGACATTAAATAAATACACCGCCCATCGTATATCCAGTTTAATATCACCATTAAAAAGTGTAGAGGAGAATAAATATCTAACAGGAGAAAACATAAGTTGGGGTGTTGTGTGCTGACTGACATTTCTTGTTCTCTTATTGGCTGTAATTTGGTGGATATACATTTTTGATCCACAATCACAGTTAAGTAAGGATTGCTGGACGTTTATGGTAACCAATGCAACAATATATTAGAAAGCAAGCTATAGAGAGCTGGGAGGGGCTGGCCCTAGTACGGCCTGGGGAATACCGGTGGCCTCTAAGGGGAGAATCCCTGGGCTGACTGCCGCATCTGCAAGAGCCCCAGGGATAACAAACGCCCTGAGGAGGACCCTAGGGTGCTGCTGATCCCTGGCGAGGGCACTCTGGGTGCACTGCCGCCCGAGAGAGAAGAACCCTGGGGTGCCACTGCCACTGGGAAGAGGTCCTTGGTTCTCTAATGCCTGGGACAGCAGCTGGAGTTTCTAAAACCACTTGCTTGGGGCCCAAGGGTGGCACCCAGCTCTAGGAGGGCCTCTAGGATCCTCACCGCCCCTGGGAGGGTGGCCCTTTGGGGTCGCCGACACCCCTGGGAGGTCCCCTTAGGTCACCAACGTGTCTAGGAGGGTCTAGGTCGCCGAATATTTTGGGATGGACCCTGGGAGGCTGATGTACCTGGTAGGACAAATGGGAGGGCTCAGGGAGTCCAGCCCTTGTGAGCCTCTCGAGGGCATTTGTTTACATTTTTAGAAAAATGAGAGATATGACGTTAAATAAATACACCGCCCATCGTATAACCAGTTTAATATCACCATTAAAAGTGTAAGGGAGAAAAAATATCTAATAGGAAAACATAAGTTGGGGTGTTGTGCTGACTGGCTGTTCTGTTCTCCCTGGTAGCTTGTAATTTGGTGGATTTACGTTTTAGTCCACCAATCACAGTTAAGTAAGGATTGCTGGACGTATGTAATATGGACAACAACATTACCAAGCAAGCTATAGGGCTTCTGGGGAGGGCGCGCCTAGTGATACACGGCCCCTGGGGTACCGGTGACTCTGGGAGAATCCCTGCTTGACTGCATCTGCAAGGGCCCCAGGGATCACCAACACCCCTGAGAGGACCCTATGGGGTGCTGCTGCTCCTGGCGAGGGCCTCTGGGGTCAGTGCCGCCCCCAAGAAGAACCCTGGGGTGCCACTGCCACTGGGAAGGGTCCTTGGTTCTCTAATGCCTGGGACAGCAGCTGGGTTTCTAAAACCCTTAGCAGGGCCCCAAGGGTGGCGCCAACTCCTAGGAGGGGCCTCCTAGGGTCCTGCCACGCCTCTGGGAGGGGCCTTTGGGGTCGCCAACACCCCTGGGAGGCCCCTTGGAGTCACCAACGTGTCTAGGAGGGTCCTGAGTCGCCAGGCTATTTTGGGATGGACCCACCAGGGCGATGTACCTGGTAGGACAAATGGGAGGCTCCAGGGGAGTCCTGCCCCTTGTAGGCAGCTGGGGCATTTTGTTTTTGCATTGTACAGAACAATAGGAGATATGACGTTAAATAAATACACCACCCATCGTATTTCCAGTATATAATGCACCATGAAAAGTGTAAAGGAGAAAAAAAAATATCTAACAGAGGAAAACATAAGTTGGGGTGTTGTGCTGACTGACTGTTCTGTTCTCCTATTGGCTGTATTTGGTGGATATACATTTTTAATCCACCAATCACGGAATAAGTAAGGGATTGCTGGGCGTATGTAACAACATGACCAAGCAAGCTATAGGAGCCTAGGAGGCTAGCCTAGTCACGGCCCTAAGGGTGTCACCGGTGCCCCTCTGGGAGAATGGCTGGGGTGACTGCCACCTCTGCAAGGGCCCCAGGGATAGCCGACGCCTGAGGGAGGGACCCCATGGGCTGCTACTGCTCCCTATTGAGGGCCTCTGGGGTCGAGATGCCACCCCGAGAACAACCCTGGGGGGTGCGCTGCCACTGGGAAGGGTCCTTGGTTCTCTAGCGCCTGGGACAGCAACTGGAGTTTCCAAAACCCTTAGCAGGGCCCCAAAGGGTGGCCAACTCTAGGAGGGGCCTGTAGGGTCGTCATCGCCTCTGGGGAGGGCAGCACGGGGTCGCGGACACCCCTGGGAGCCCCCTGAGGTCACCACGACACGTGTCTAGGAGGGTCCCTGGTGTCGCGGAAGATTTTGGGATTGCCTGGGAACGCCATTACCTGGTAGGATTAAATGGGAGGATCCAGAAGAGTGCTGCCCTTGTAGGCCTCTCGAAGGCATTTGTTTTTTACATTTTTTAGAACAATGAGAGATATGGCGTTAAATAATACACATACATCGTATAACCAGTTTAATATCACCATTAAAAGTGTAGAGGAGAAAAAAATATCTAATAGGAAAACATAAGTTGGGGTGTTGTGCTGACTGACTGTTCTGTTCTCCTATTGGCTGTAATTTAGTGGATTTACGTTTTAGTCCACCAATCTCACAGGGGTCAGTAGGGATTGCTGGGCGTATGTAATATGGACAACAACATGACCAAGCAAGCTATAGGGCTTCTGGAGAGCCTAAAATGCGGCCGCTGGGGGCACGGTGACTCTGGGAGAATCCTGGGCTGACTGCGCATGCAAGGGCCCCAGGATCACCGACGCCTGAGAGGGACCCCTATGGGGTGCTGCTGCTCCTGGCGAGGGCCTCTGGGGCCAGTGCCCGCCCCCGAGGAGAGAAGAACCCTGGGGTGCCACTGCCACTGGGAAGGTCCTTGGTTCTCTAATGCCTGGGACAGCAGCTGGGTTTCTAAAACACTTAGCAGGGCCCCAGGGTGGCGGCCAACTCTGGGAGGAGCCTCTCGGGTCCTGCCCGCCTCTGGGAGGGCCTTTGGGGTCGCCAACACCCCTGGGAGGCCCCCTTGGGTCCTGCTTGATGTCTAGGAGGGTCCCTGGGTCGCCCGAATATTTTGGGATGGACCTGGGAGCGATGTACCTGGTAGGACAAATGGGAGGGCTCAGGGAGTCCTGCCTTGTAGGCCTTCGGGGCATTTGTTTTGCATTATTTAGAACAATGGGAGATATGACGTTAAATAAATACACCAACCACGTATTTCCAGTATAATGCACCATGAAAGTGTAAAGGAGAAAAAAATATCTAATAGGAAAACATAAGTTGGGGTGTTGTGCTTTGGCCCCATTTGACTGTTCTGTTCACCTATTGGCTGTAATTTGGTGAATATACATTTGTAGTCCACCAATCACAGTTAAGTGAGAGTTGCTGGATGTATGTAATATGTACAACAACATGACCAAGCAAGCTATAGGGCTTCTGGGAGGCTGGCGCCTCTAAAGCCCCTAAGAGTCTAACTGCCTCTGGGAGAGTCCGTTGGGTGACTGCATGCTGCAAGGGCCCCATGGTGCCCGACGCCCCTAGGGGAGGAGGACCCCATATGGGCTGCTGCTGCTCACTGGCGAGGGGACTACTCTGGGGTCAGTGCCGCCCGAGAAGAATCCTGGGGGTGCCGCTGCCCACTGGGAGGCTTGGTTCCTAACCTGGGACAGCTGGAGTTTCAAGCACAGCAGGGCCCCATGGGGTGACGCCAAATCCTTGGAGGGCCTGTAGGGTCGTCACCACTCTGGGAGGGTCTTTGGGGTCAATAGCACCCCTGGGAGGCCCTGGTCACCCGGCGTGTCTAGGAGGGTCCCTGGAGTCATGAGGAAGATTTTGGGATGGCCCTGGGGCGCCCGACCTCAGTGGGACAAATGGGAGGGCTCAGGGAGTGCTGCCCTTGTAGGCCTCCAGGCATTTGTTTTACATTTTTGAACAATGGGAAATGACCCCAAATACAATACACACTTCCATATTATATCAGTTTAATATCACCATTAAAAGTGTAGAAGAGGAGAATAAATATCTAACAGGGAAAACATAAGTTGGGGTGTTGTGCTGACTGACTGTTCTGTTCTCTTGTGGCTGTAATTTGGTGGATATACATTTTAGTCCACAATCACAGTTAAGTAAGGATTGCTGGACGTTTGTAGTATAATACAACAATATGACCAAGCAAGCTATGGGGCGGGAAGAGCTACTGGGAGAGCACAAATCTCTGACCCCTGGGGGAATCTTGGTGCCTCTGGGAGAATCCTGGGCTGACTGCCGCCTCTGCAAAAGAGCCCAGGGATAGCGACGCCCTGAGAGGACCCCTAAGGGGTGCTGCTGCTCCTGGCGAGGCACTCTGGGTGCACTGCCGCCCCGAGAGAGAAGAACCCTGGGGGTGCCACTGCCACTGGGGAGGTCCTTGGTTCTCTAATGCCTGGGACAGCAGCTGGAGTTTCCTAAAACCCTTAGCAGGGCCCCAAAGGTGAGCGCCAACTCTAGGAGGGCCTCTCTGGGATCCTCAGCGCCCCTGGGGAGGGCCTTTGGGGTCACTTCACCCCTGGGAGGCCCCTTAGGTCACCAACGTGTCTAGGAGGGTCCCTGGAGTCACTTGATATTTTGGGAAGGATGGACCCTGGGAGCGATGTACCTGGTAGGACAAATGGGAGGGCTCAGGAGTCCAGCCCATGGCAAGGCCTCGAGGCATTGTTTTACATTTTAGAACAATGAGAGATATGACGTTAAATAAATACCCCGCCCATCGTATATCGGACATATCACCATTAAAAGTGTAGAGGAGAAAAATATCTAATAGGAAAACATAAGTTGGGGTGTTGTGTGCTGACTGACTGTTCTGTTCTCCTATTGGCTGTAATTGGTGGATTTACGTTTTAGTCCACCAATCACAGTTAAGTAAGGGATTGCTGGGCATTATGTAATATGGAGAACAACATGACCAGAAGAAGCAAGCTATAGGAAAACTCTGGGGCTGGCGCCCTAGTGGCCCCTGGGGGCACGGTGACTCTGGGGAGAATCCTGGGCTGACTGCATCTGCAAGAGGCCCCAGGGATCACCGACGCCCTGAGGGACCTATGGGGTGCTGCTGCTCCTGGCGAGGGCCTCTGGGGTGTGCCGCCCCCGAGGAAGAACCCTGGGGGGTGCCACTGCCACTGGGAAGGAGTCCTTGGTTCTCTAATGCCTGGGACAGCAGCTGGGTTCACAAACCCTTAGCAGGGCCCCAAGGGTGACGCCAACTCTAGGAGGGCACTCTAGGGTCCTGCCCGCCTCTGGGAGGGCCTTTGGGGGTCATACACCCCTGGGAGGCCCCTTAGGTCCTGCTTGTGTCTAGGAGGGTCCTAGGTAAGCCGAATATTTTGGGATGGACCCTGGGGCGATAATACACCTGGTAGGACAAATGGGAGGCTCCAGGGGTCCTGCCCTTGTAGCAGGCAGCTCGGGGCATTTGTTTTGCATTATTTAGAACAATGGGAGATATGAGGTTAAATAAATACACCACCCATCGTATTTCAGTATAATCAGCGCCATGAAAAGTGTAAGGAGAAAAATATCTAACAGGAAAACATAAGTTGGGGTGTGTTGTGCTGACTGACTGTTCTGTTCTCCTATTGGCGTAATTTGGTGAATATACATTTTAATCCACCAATCACAGATAAGTAAAGGGATTGCTGGGCCATTATGTGGCTGTATGACCAAGCAAGCTATAGGGCTTCTCAGGCGCCCTGATGCGGCCTAGGGGGCAGCACGGTGCCTCTGGGAGAATCGCTGGGGTGACTGCCACCTCTGCAGGGCCCCAGGGATAGCCGACGCCCTGGGGGACCCCATGGGCTGCTGCTGCTCCTGTCTTGGGCCTCTGGGGTCGAGGTGCCACCCCGAGCACAACCCTGGGGTGCACTGCCACTGGGAAAGGGTCCTTGGTTCTCTAACGCCTGGGACAGCAACTGGAGTTTCAAAACCCTTAGCAGGGCCCCAAGGGGTGGCCAACTCCTAGGAGGGCCTGTAAGTTAGGTCATCGCCTCTGGGGAGGGCCTTTGGGGTGCTTGGACACCCTGGGAGGCCCCTGGGGTCACCAACGTGTCTAGGAGGTCCCTGGTGTCGCGGAAGATTTACAGGATGGCTCCTGAGGCGCCGTACCTGGTAGGACAAATGGGAGGATCAGGGGAGTGCTGCCCTTGTAGGCCTCTCGAGGGCATTTTGTTTTTACATTTTTAGAACAATGGGAGATATGACGTTAAATAAATACACCGCCCATGGTATAACCGGTTTCCTTATCACCATTAAAAGTGTAGAGGAGAAAAATATCTAACAGGAAAACATAGTTGGGGTGTTGTGAAGACTGACTGTTTTGTTGTTCTCCTATTGGCTGTAATTTGGTGGATTTATTTTAGTCCACCAATCACAGTTAAATGAGTTGCTGGGCGTATGTAATATGTACCTTACCATTAACAAGCAAGCTATGAGGGCTTCTGGGAGGGCAGCGCCCCTAGTGTGACCTCAGGCACCGGTGCCCCTCTGGGAGAATCCCACAGGGGTGAGATACGCCTCTGCAAGGGCCCCATGGTTGCCCGACGCCCCTCAGAGGACTCCATGGGGACCTGCTGCTCCTGGCGAGGGACTCTGGGGGCACTGCCTCCCGAGAAGAACCCTGGGGTTGCCGTTGCCCAGGAAGGGTCCTTGGTTCTCTAACGCCCCTGGGACAGCGTCTGAGGTTTCCAAAACCCTTAGTAGGGCCCTAAAGGGTGACGCCAACTCCTAGGAGGGCCTCTAGGATCGCCACCGTTTCTGGGAGGGTCTTTGGAGTCGCTGACACCCCTGGGAGGCCCCATGAGGTCACCGACGTGTCTAGGAGGGTCACAGGTCACCGAAGATTTTGGAATGGCCTGGGGCCTTGTTACTTGGTAGGACAAATGGGAGGTCTCCAGGGGTGCTGCCCATATGTAGTCCGTTGGGGCATTTGTTTTTGCATTCATTTGGATAATAAATATCTAACAGGGGAAACACTAAGTTGGGGTGTTGTGCTGACTGACTGCTCTGTTCTGCTATTGGCTGTAATTTGGTGGATTTACATTTTAGTCCATCAATCACGGCCCAGTTAAGTAAGGATTGCTGGAAGTATGTAATATGTACAACAACATGACCAAGCAAGCTATAGGGCTTCTGGGAGGCAGCGCCTCTAGTATTACGGCCTAGGGGGGTACCGCTGCTTCTGGGAGAATCCGTTGTGTGACTGCCGCTTCTGCAAGAAGGGCCCCATGGTTATCCGGCTGCCCTAAAGAGGACCCCATGGGGTGCTACTGCTCCTGGCAAGGAGCACCTGGGGGCACTGCCACCCCGAGAAAGAACCCTCTCAGGGGTGCTGTTCCACTGGGAAGGGTATTTTGGTTGTCTAGCTTGCCCTAGGACAGCATGCAGGGTTTCCAAAAAGAGCCTTAACAGGGCCCTGGGGTGACACCAGCACCTAGGAGGGCCGCCTAGGATCGCCACCGCCTCTGGGAGGCCTTTGGGGTGGACTCCCTGGGAGGCTCCCTGAGGTCACCGACGTGTCTAGGAGGGTCCCTGGACTCGCGGAAGATTTTGTGAGGGGGCCCTGGGGCCTTACGTACCTGGAGGGCCAAATGGGAGGGCTCCAGGGGTGCTGCTGCCTTAGGCCTCTCAAGGCATTTGTTTTTAAATTTTTAGAACAATGGGAGATATGACGTTAAATAAATACACCGCCCATCGTATATCAGTTTAATATCACCATTAAATTAGCCAGAGAATAAATATCTAACAGGGAAAGCATAAGTTGGGGTGTTGTGCTGACTGACTGTTTCTGTTCTCCTATTGGCTGTAATTTGGTGGATTTACATTTTAGTCCACAAATCACAGTTAAGTAAGGGATTGCTGGACGTCGTGATATGTACAACAATATGACCTAGCAAGCTATAGGGCTTCTGGGAGGGCGCGCCCTAGTACGGCCCCTGAGGGGCACCGGTGCCTCTGGGGAGGCTCCTGGGCTGACTGCCGCCTACCCAAGAGGCCCAGGGATCACCGACGCCCTGAGAGGCCCCTATGGGGTGCTGCTGCTCCCTGGCGAGGGCCTCTGGGTGCACTGCAGTCCCCGAGAGAAGAACCTAGGTGCCACTGCCACTGGGAGGGTCCTTGGTTCTCTAATGTCTGGGACAGCAGCTGGAGTTTCAAAACCCTTAGGGGCCCCAAAGAGGTGACACTCCAACTCTACGAGGGCCTCTATTGTCCCTCACCGCCTTTGGGAGGCCTTTGGGGTCGCCGGCACCCTGGGGAGCTGGTCACCAGCACGTGTCTAGGAGGGTCCTGGGTCGCCGAAGATTTTGGGATATGGGAGCGTGTACCTGGTAGGACAAATGGGGAGGCTCAGGAGTGCTGCCCTTGTAGGCCGCTTCCAGGACATTTGTTTTTGCGTGGCCCAGAACAATGGGAGATATGACGTTAAATAAATACACCGACCATCGTGGTTCCTAGCCATAATCGCACAATGAAAAGTGTAAAGGAGAATAAAAAGTATCTAACAGGAAAACATAAGTTGGGGTGTTGTGCTGACTGGCTGTTCTGTTCTCCTATTGGCTGTAATTTGGTGGATTTACATTTTAGTCCACCAATCACAGTTAAGTAAGGGATTGCTGGACGTATGTAATGTACAACAGCATGACCAAGCAAGCTATAGGGCTTCCGGGAGGCGCGCCCTAGTACATTGCGGCCCCTGGGGCACCGGTGCCTCTGGGAGTCCTGGGGTGACTGCCGGCTCTTGCAAAGGCCCCATATGGTTAGCCGACGCCCTGGGGAGGACCCGTGGGCTGCTGCTGCTCCTGGCGAGGGGGCCTCTGGGGGACTGCCGCCCCCGAGAGAAGAACCTGGGGTTGCCGATGCTACTGGGAAGGGGTCCTTGGTTCTCTAACGCCCCTGGGACAGCATCTGGGGTTTCCAAAAAGCCCTTGGTGGGGCCCCTAAGGGTGACGCCAACTCCTAGGAGGGCCTCTGTGTCCTCACCGCCTTTGGGAGGGCCTTTGAGTCAGTGACACCCCCGGGAGAGCCCCTGAGGTCACGACGTGTCCTAGGAGGGTCCCTGGAGTCGCCGAAGATTTTCGGATGGGCCCTGGGGCGCCGTACGCTAATAGGACAAATGGGAGGGCTCCAGGGAACTGCTGCCATTGTAGTCTGTTTGGGGCATTTGTTTTGCATTCATTTAAAGGAGAATAAATATATAACATTTAAACAAAAAGTTGGGAGTGTTGCTTTGACTGGCTGCTCTGTTCCTCCTATTGGCTGTAATTTTGGTGGTACATTTTAGTCACAATCACAGTTAAGTAAAGGGATTGCTGGACACGTATGTAATATGTACAACAACATGAACAAAGGAAGCTATAGGGCTTCTGGGGGTGCGCTAGTATGGCCCTGGGGGTCACCGGTGCCTCTGGGAGAATCCCTGTGGTGACTGCCGCCTCTGCAAGGGGCTCCATGATTTGCCGACGCCCTGAGAGGGACTCCATGGGGTGCTGCTGCTCACTAGCGAGGGCCCCTGGGGGTCTGCTGTCCCTTGAGAAAAGAACCCTGGGGGGTGCTGCCACTGGGAAGGGTCCTTGGTTCTCCAACGCCCCTGGGACAGCATCTGGGGTTTCCAAACCCTTAGGGGCCACCAGGGTGACGCCAACTCCTAGGAGGGCCCCTAGGGTCGCCACCGCCTCCTAGGGCCTTTGGGGTTGCCGACACCCATGGGAGGGCCCCTGAGGTCACTGCCGCCCCCGAGAAAACCCTTGGGGTGCCGCTGCCACTGGGAAGGGTGGTGATACCTCCTTCTGTCTTCTGGTGGTGGTGGTGGGTAGTGTGGTGAGTGTGGTGGTGAGGTGGTGGTGGTGGTGGTCGTCGTCTGAGTGGTGGTGGTGGTCATCTGGTGGTGGTGGTGGTGGTGGTGGTTTGGTGGTAAGTGGTAGTGTTAGTGGTAGTGGTGGTGGTGGTGGTGTGGTGGTGGTGGTGGTGGTGGTGTGGTGGTGGTGGTGGTGTGGTGGTGGTGGTGGTCGTCGTCTGGTGGTGGTGGTGGTCATCTGGTGGTGGTGGTGGTGGTGGTGGTGGTGGTAGTGGTGAGTGGTAGTGGTAGTGGTGGTGGTGGTGGTGGTGGTGGTGGTGGTGGGGTGGTGGTGGTGGTGGTGGTGGTCATCTGGTGGTGGTGGTGGTGGTGGTGGTGGTAGTGGTGGTGGTGGGTGGTCATCTGGTGGTGGTGATGGTGGTGATGGTGGTGGTAGTGGTGGTGGTGGTCATCTGGTGGTGGTGGTGGTGGTAGTGATGGTGATGGTGGTGGTGGTGGTCAACTGGTGTGGTGGTGGTGGTGAGGTGGTCATCTGGCGGTGGTGGTCGTGGTGTTGGTCATCTGGTGGTGGTGGTGTGGTGTTAGTGGTGGTGGTGTGGTCATCTGGTGGTGGTGTGGTGGTAGTGGTGGTGGTGGTCATCTGGTGGTAGTGGTGGTGGTGGTGGTGTGGTGGTGGTGGTGGTGGTGGGTGGTGGTGGTGGTCATCTGGTGGTGGTGGTGGTGGTCATCTGGTGAGGTGGTGGTTGTGGTGGTGGTGGTGGTGTGGTGGTGGTGGTGGTGGTGGTGGTTGTGGTGGTCATGTGGTGGTGGTGAGGGTGAAAGTTTGTGGTGAGGTGGTCATCTGGTGGTGGTGGTTGTGTGGTGGTCATCTGGTGGTGGTGGTGTTGGTAGTGTGGTGGTGGTTGTGGTGGTCATCTGGTGGTAGTGGTGGTGGTGGTGGTGGTGGTGGTGTGTGAGGTGGTCCATCCTGGTGGTAGTGGTGATGGTAGTGGTGGTGGTGAGGTGGTGGTCATCTGGTGGGTTGTGTGTGGTGGTGGTGGTGGTGGTGGTGGTGGTGGTGGTGGTGGTGGTCATCTGAGGTGGTGTGGTGGTAGTGTGGTGGTGGTGGTAGTGGTGATGGTGGTGGTGGTGAGGGAGGGTGGTGGTGGTGGTGGTGGTGGTGGTGGAGGTGGTGGTGGTGGTGATTGTAGTGGTGGTGGTGGTCATCTGGTGGGTGGTGGTGGTGGTGATCTGGTGATAGTGGTGGTGGTGTTTTGTCATCTAGTGGTGATGGTGGTGGTCATCTGGTGGTGGTGGTGGTGGTGGTGGTGGTGGTGAGTGGTGGTCATCTGGTGGTGGTGGTGGTGGTGATGTGGTGGTGGTGGTGGTGGTGGTGGTGGTGTGGTGGTGGTGGTGGTGTGGTCATCTGGTGGTGGTGGTGGTGTGGTGATCTGGTGATAGTGGTGGTGGTTGTCATCTGGTGTGGTGATGGTGGTGGTCTCATCTGGTGGTGGTGGTGGTGGTGGTGGCAGTGGTGGTCATCTGGTGGTGGTGAGGTGGTGGTGATGGTGGTGGTGTGGTGGTGGGTGGGGTGAGGGTGATGGTAGTGGTGGTGGTGGTGTGGTCATCCTGGTGTGGTGGTGGTGGTCATCTGGGTGGTGGTGGTGGTCATCTGGTGGTGTGGTGGTCATCTGGTGGTGGTGGTGGTCATCTGGTGGTGGTGGTCATCTGGTGGTAGTGGTGGTAGTGGTGGTGGTGGTGGTCATCTGGTGGTGAGGAGGTGGTGGTGGTCATCTGGTGGTGGTGGTGGTAGTGGTCATCTGGTGGTGGTGGTGTGGTGGTGGTAGTGGTCATCGGGTGGTGGTGGTGTGGTCATCTGGTGGTGGTGGTGGTGGTGAGATCATCTGGTGGTGGTGGGGGGGGTCATCTGGTGGTGGTGGTGAGGGTGGTGTGGACATCTGGTGGTGGACATCTGGTGGTGAGTGTGGTGGTGAGTGGTGGTCATCTATTTGGTGGTGTTGGTGGTGTGTTAATGGTGGTGTTGGTCATCTGTTGGAAGTAGTGGTGGTGTGGTGGTGGTGTTCAGCCTTCTCTCATCTGAGGTGGTGTGGTGGTGATGTAGCCTTCTGTTATCTGGTGGTGGTGGTGGTCTTGGCCTCAGTCATCTGGTGGTGGTGGTCTTGGCTTCCAGGCATCTGGGTTAGTGTTGATGTAGCCTTCTGTCATCTAGTGGTGGTGGTGATGTAGCCTCAGTCATCTGGTGGTTGTGATGTAACTTCCAGGCATCACAATTGTTGGTGTGTAAGCCTTCTGTCATCTGGTGTTGGTGGTGATGTAGCCTCAGTCATCTGGTGGTGGTGGTGATGTAGCCTTCTGTCATCTGGTGGTGGTGGTGATGTAGCCTTCTGTCATCTGGTGTTGAGGTGATGTAGCCTTCTGTCAGGTGGTGGTGGTGTGATGTAGCCTCAGTCATCTGGTGGTGGTGGTGATGCCTTCTGTTTCTGGTGGTAGTGGTAGCCTTCACAATAAATGGTGTTGGTGGTGGTGGCCTTCTGTCATCTGGTGGTGGTGGGTAGTAGCCTTCTGTCATCTGGTGGTGGTGGTGATGTAGCCTTCTGTCATCTGGTGTTGGTGGTGATGTAGCCTTCTGTCGAGGTGGTGGTGGTGATGTAGCCTCCAGTCATCTGGTGGTGGTGGTGATGCTTAGCCTTCTGTTTTCTGGTGGTGGTGGTGGTGGCGCCTTCTGTAAATGTCCTGGTGTTGGTGGTGATGTAGCCTTCTGTTTTCTGGTGGTGTGGTGGTGGAAGTAGCCTTCTGTGGGTGGTGGTGGTGATGTAGCCTCAGTCATCTGGTGAGGTGAGTGTAGCCTTCTGTCATCTGGTGGTGGTGGTGATGTAGCCTTCTGTCATCTGGTGGTGGTGGTGATGCCGGCCTTCCTGTTTCCTGAGTGGTGGTGGTGATGTAGCTGATAAATCTGGTGGGTGGTGGTGATGTAGCCTTCTGTTTTCTGGTGGTGGTGGTGGAAGTGATGGCCTTCTGTCATCTAGTGGTGGTGGTGATGTTACCTTCTGTCATCTGGTGTTGGTGGTGATGTAGCCTTCTGTTTTCTGGTGGTGGTGGTGATGTAGCCTTCTGTCATCTGGTGGTGGTGGTGATGTAGCCTTCTGTCATCTGGTGGTGGTGGTGATGTAGCCTTCTGTCATCTAGTGTTGGTGGTGATCTTAGCCTTCTGTCATCTGGTGTTGGTGATGTAGCCTTCTGTCATCTGGTGTTGGTGGTGATGCTTGGCCTTCTGTTTCTGGTGGTGGTGGTGATGCTTAGCTACTGTCATCTGGTGTTGGTGGTGATGTAGCCTTCTGTCATCTGGTGTTGATGGTGATGCTTGGCCTTCTCCTGTCATCTGGTGGTGGTGGTGATGTAGCCTCAGGCATCTGGTGTTAGTAGTTGATAGCAACCTTCTGTTTTCTGGTGTTGGTGGTGATGTGTAGCCTTCTGTCATCTGGTGTTGGTGGTGATGTAGCCTCAGGCATCTAGAATGGTGGTGGTGTAGCCTTCTGACACAGTGGTGGTGGTGGCCTTCCTGTCATCTGGTGTTGGTGGTGATGTAGCCTTCTGTCATCTGGTGTTGGTGTGATGTAGCCTTCTGTTTTCTGGTGGTGGTGGTGATGTAGCCTTCTGTCATCTGGTGTTGGTGGTGATGTAGCCTTCTGTCATCTGGTGTTGGTGGTGATGCTTAGCCTTCTGTTTTCTGGTGGTGGTGGTGATGTAGCCTTCTGTCATCTGGTGTTGTGGTGGTGATCGCGGCCTTCTGTCATCCTGGTGTTGGTGGTGATGTAGCCTTCTGTTTTCTGGTGGTGGTGGTGAAGCCAAGCGCCCTTCTGTCATCTGAGAATTTGGTGGTGGTGATGCTTGGCCTCCAGGCATCTGGTGTTGGTGGTGATGTAGCCTTCACAGTGTTTTCTGGTGGTGGTGGTGGAAGTAGCCTTCACCGATAAATGTCTGGTGGTGGTGGTGATGCTGGCCTCCAGGCATCTGGTGGTGGTGATGTAGCCTCCAGTCATCTGGTGGTGGTGATGTAGCCTCAGGCATCTGGTGTTGGTGGTGATGTGGCAACCTTCTGTCATCTGGTGGTGGTGGTGAAGTAGCCTCAGTCATCTGGTGTTGGTGGTGATGTCGCCTTCTGTCATCTGGTGTTGGTGGTGGTGGAAGTAGCCTCAGTCATCTGGTGTTGAGTGGTGATGTCGCCTTCTGTCATCTGGTGTTGGTGAATTTGAGTAGCCTCCAGTCATCCTGGTGGTGGTGGTGGTGTAGCCTCGTCATCAGTCTGTCCCTACTCTTCACTTCTGTAGGTTAGATGATATAAATAGTTATATAGATTTAATGATAAATAGATAGATTCACAGACTTACTAATTAGCAAAGCCATCAGATACTTATTAACAGTAGGTTCCTATGCTTAGGTTGGAGTCTCTTATCAGTAATACAGTGATATGTCTACAGGAGGAGGAGAAATAGTGAAAGTTTTCTGATAAATTTAACAAGTATTTTTGCACTTGGACTAACCGAGGTTGGCAGATCACTTCAACAATATAATATTTTGTGGTTAATTCAAACACCTTCATCTGTTATGTATTTTTTACTTTTAGCTATGAATTGTTTTACATTATTACTGGTTTTGATGTAGTTTGGTAACTCGTTTCAGTCTTTTATAGCTGTGAAGAAAGAAAGTGTTATTTTTTGCTTGACTGCAAACACCAGGTACAGTACAGCACAGTACAGTATACTGTGCCACAAAATTATGTTCCCTCCCTCTAGTGCCCTGCCGGTTCATATCCCTAATCGTTACAAAATTTGGTGTTAAATAGTCTGGCCACAGTCTGTTGAATATCCTATAAGAGTGATTCAGACTCAGTTGCTTCACTCTATCTGTCACACTTAACATTTTCAGTGATTGTAAGACTCTGAGACCAATGTGATCTCTTGCATTAAGGTCAAGAGTAAGCCTCGCTGCCTTGTTTTAAATAATAATTTTTAATTTGGCTGTTAGCTTCTGTGTTAGGCAGTGTGGTTATGATCAGGAATAGTCTAAGTGACTTTTGTATGAAGGCAAGCAAAAAGGTTGCTATGGGCATCTGCTGATACATGTGGCATTTCTATAGTAATTGTTTATCCTAAGATTAGTTTTACTTATTATATTATCTACAATTTATTCTCTCAGATGAAGAAAGTCAAGAGTTAGTCCAAGGTATTTCACTAGGTCTACAGTTGAGATGGGTTCATTCCCACATTGTAGTAAATCTCACAAGTCGGACTCAGGTCCTGAATTACCGGTGCACATGCGAGGATTGGTGGCTGCATGGCACAAGACCAGTCTCTCACCAACTGCCAGATAATATGATGGCATCCAGTGCTGGATTTAGGCACAAAGGTAGTAGCTACAGCTTGGGGCCTTACATTACGAGGGCCCTCCTAAACCAATAATTTTTGGAATACAGTAAGTAAAAAAGATTTGTTATGGTCAAATTGACTTAAATAACTTATTTCATTTGCAGGTCAGAAAATTCAGTCTAAAAAATTTTATAATTTTAAATTATCATTTAGAAACATTATTAATTAGTTTTTCAATTCACCCATTTATTGACTCATGTTAGTTGTGTGGCAGTTGATTGCTGCCTAGATGCAGTAAATTTTGTTGTTGTTGTGTAACAAATATATACAGTACTTTCTACTAAGCATCTACAAAACACTGGGCAGTACTCAAATTATTCTTGAACAATGACTCTACAGTGCCAAAACATCTTCTGATACTAAACTAGGTGAGAGAAGCACACGCAAAGGCTACTTCAGCCACAGGCCCATAGGTGAGTTATACAGTAATTCAATTATGTACCGTAATGATGCGTTTACTCATGTCCATACTAATGTACTAATGACAGTGAAGAGGGTGAAACAAGAAGAAAGCTGATATTCTTCTTGAGGAAACTGAGGAACACAAGATGTGTGTTCATGTTCATTGGTTAGATCATTTCCACAAACCAACAAGACCCTACAGGATCCACTGGGTGGCCTTAGCACATGTACAAAGCTTTACACATTTGTCACTAACTTCTTGACATAAATCCAACAATGTTTTGATGAAATTGGACTCAGAGCAAAAGGAGACCTGCCTGATGTAGACTACAAGTGTGTGAATAAAAGAGAGTGAGAAAAACAAGACAGTGATGGTGGTGCAGCAAATGATGATGACAGGCTTTCTCCAAGAGACAATTTTGAGTAAAATCCTTTATTCCCACAATGGATGTCCTTGAAATCAATGTGAAAAAAGACAGTCATATACAGTTCAACAATGTTGCAAAAAGATATAAATTTTTAGTTGATTTAGAGTGTAGACGCTTAAGAAGCCAACACGGAGTTAAGGAGCACTGCATGATGGGTGGCCAGACCTTCTCTGTTAGACGTAAACTACAAATAGCAACACTTGTGACTGACCAAATCTAAAAATATTGAAAAATTAATATCTCGGTTATTCTTAATTTCTGGCGGGAATAACCTAGAAGAAAAAGGCCTTAAAATTGTCTAAGCATTGCGAAAAACACATTAATAACAGCGAGAAAAAGATCTGTGCATGACTGAAATTTCACCCACAATTTTCACTGATTATATTAGGGAATACGGTACTATGTTGGGGAAAAATATTAAGATGGGTGAAATCATATGCTAACCTAACCAAACCTAAGAAAACCTGACCTGACCTGACCTATATCTTAACTCGCCTATATTTAGAAAACTAAGCATTTGCACAAGAAAATGAATAGAAGGAAAAGCATAATCAGTGTACAAAACTGTGGTGTAACTGCAGTTTCGGACAGTGTCGATCTCGAGTTGAGCAATGTGTGTTTCTGATTGTTTAAACAATTTTAAGACACTTTTTTTATAACGTATCCCCCGCAAATTACTTAAATATATCGGAATCATCATAGAAGAAAAGTGTCTTAAAATTGTCTAAGCAATCGGAAAAAACACATTGCTCAACTACTATGGGTTTTGTCCAAAACTGAAGTTTTACCAAAACTCTCTTTAAAAAACCCATAATTACTTAACCACTGACAGTCACCAGCCTTATATTTGCCTTTGCTACTTTATTAACTTTAGAAATTAGTTACTAGAATTAAAATAAGCACATACCTGCATCTGCTGTTTCCCATACACAGGTAACGAGGTACTGTAGTGGTGTATAATTTATAACTGGCAGGTGACAGCTTCGCTACCAGGTAAATTTGTTTGTTTACTAATCTTCTGGTTTCTGAGCGTGCGCAGTTCCTTTACCTTTATCGCATTTTACCCTCTATTAATAAAGGCTGAAAACGTGATTTAATGTCCTATAATATGCTAGACTATTTATAATAATCTAGAATTTATTTAACCTAGTCATACTGTCATGTATAAATATATATATATATGCTGTGTTAAAAACGTTAATGCATGAGGAACATCTTTCTTTATCTATCCTCGACCTCAGGCTCGAACAGGAGGTACTGTAGAGTGGCCCGCACACTTTTGGCTACAGTGGGCTATACCAGTTAAAATGTTATTTTAGGAATAATGTGATGCTGAATTATGTCTAACAACCTCAAAATTATTAAATTGGTCTTGACAATCGTTTCAGAATCATTAATAGAACAATCAGCTGTTACTGCTTAAATTCTTGACATAATTCCAAGAAATATTGTTTTACCTAAAACCCTCAGCCATGACACATTCTTATCTTAACCTCTTCGAGCTTTACAGTAAGGGAAGTGGAAGGCAGTAGAGAGAAAGTGCTGTCTATATTGTCTACAATGGCCAGAGTCTAGACAAGCATGAATAACTGAACCAGGACTGCACTCTAGCCAAGTGACAAGTTTGCCAACTCAAATTATGTGAAACTGAATTTGCCAATCTTATAACTTTGAACATTAGACTTCCCAAACACATCAGTTATAGGGTTTATTATGGCCAATGTATACTGTATATCAAGTATGAGGGTGTAGCTGTCTGGTCACAATTTATATGCTGCCTCTGGTGCCCCAAATACCCTTCCGGTTAGAAAGCTGATCTTAGTAATGTTTTTACGTTTACTCTACTTCTGGTAAGCAAAGGCGGACCATAAGCTCCCCGATATATATATATATATATATAATATATATATATATATATATATATATATATATATATATATATATATATATATATACAAGTAAATCACTGTAGGTGCCCGTGATCTAGGTATATGCTGATAACCACAAGGAAGAAAGAAAACACGAAGTTCCCAAGCGCTTTCGTATTCACATCTTCAGGGTGAGTACAGACTCTGTAACCACCCCTGAAGATGTGAATTACACAACCTTGTGATTTTCCTTCTCCCATACATATATATAAGAATAGCCCAACCTTCAATGTAAATGGAATTACTTACTGCATTTCATGTAGCAATTGTAATGGAAATTATGTAGGTTAGACTGGGAAAGTAATTACATCCTAGAATAAAACAGCACAAGTATAATATTAAAACAGCATCTGAAAGCAGTGCACTTTTCGTTCATATAAGGACAATAATCAGAAATGGGATATATTCCTTGGGCGCGTTACAGCAGCCTTCAATTAAATTAATTCGGATCTCGCTGGAGATTTTTTCTTGTTGTTGTAAGAGGAATTAATAAAAAGCTCTCTGACTATCACAGTTTATTTTGAATTATGTTACAGCTCCCGTCCCACTGGAGAGAGATACCCTTATGCCATTGTGTACTAAATTTATTGCATTGGGTTATATTGCAATGTAGAGTTGAAGGTTGCATCTTCAACAATTGGAGACAAACGGAGATATCACACAAATGCGATGATCAATTTTTTCAGTGAGACATGACCAATTGAACTAGTAGGCGCGACATTTTAAACCAATGCAATGTTACTACAGAAGAATTGAATATAGGGATATCAATTCTTTATCGCTGGTTGATCATTTAAGTATTCAGTTCCGCTATATATGAAAAGTACTGTACCAGCTGGTGACTACATAACCTAGTGTCTACAGCAGCCATCTCCAGATGACCGCGTCGTATGTAATGTATAAAATGGAATGATCACCTCAGTTAGGAATGAATATCATTCCACAAAAGCTAGGCATGCATACCCATAACCTAAAGTAACTGTGCAGTGAATGAAAGTAGGAGGAACTGAGTAGATGTGAAATGCGTTATTATATAAACAAGATGAAGTGAATTAGCCTAAGATAAAAACATCAGCATTTATCGTATTTAATAAATGGCACGTGCAAAAGTTCAAACAAGTGCATCGCGTATGGGTATATATTATAACTATAATACTCAGTTTCCGTACGCTTAAACGCAATGTGGATTTCCAACAGTTTTAGGCGGTTGAGTGCAAGAAAGAATGTACTTATAGGTGGTTTAGTCTCATCCATTTTGATCATTCCAGCACCAAATACATTGTTAAAGAGTTTAGTAACAGATAATCAAAACTTCATTCGTGTTAGCCCAAACCTGTTGTAACCGTCAGGCATATTAGCAGAGTTTAATAAAAGGCAACTTCAATGAGTGTTTATACCGATATTTCAGGTTAATTAAGGAGTCACCTGGATCAGAATTCCGTATATAAAGACAGGTAAGAACTATACAGACAGTCGTGTATACAGTCAAAGATGAAGATGGATCAAACCTCGTTCAAAACTATACCAACGTAAACTAGTACTAACCGAAGGCTTCATTTCTGAGAGATATTAATTTAGACTTCAAAATCACATGCTGAATTAAATACACGCCACGCACGAGACAGAAAAACCATTTACTTTCAAACAGCATAGACCAATGAAATGACTTGGCCAGAATAACCATTGGGTCGTTAGGTTAGGTCAGTTAGATTAGATTAGGTTAGGTTCTGTTCGTTTGCCAATAAGAGTCTTGTTCGCGTGTACTTTTCTGACACCGGCCGTCTTGTAGGACTTATTGAATGATTGTACAATTAGTTTATTTAATTAAGTATCGAATAAATTAAACACACACACACACACACACACACACACAAAATTTCAACAACTTAAAGTAAATAACAATAATTTCAGGAATACAAATTTAAAAATGAACATAGAGAATACTTTCTACGATTCACTTGTTTACTGCTTGAGGTAACTATGACTGTATAAGAAATAAAATAAGTTGTCTTTTGCCATTGGAATAAAATCATTTATCAGAATGTCGACCTGTATATCCCGTATATATGTATATATATATATATATATATATATATATATATATATATATATATATATATATATATATATATATATATATATATATATATATATATATTTTCAGGTAGATCACAATGAAAACGTGGATAAGATAAATCTTGATAAAATCACACGGGAAAAGGAAACAACGGAGCACCTTAGCTTTCGTCTTTATTCAAGACATCTTCAGAGGCAACTGAAGATGTCTTGAATCGTCCGATATTCTTTCAATTATATATATATATATATATATATATATATATATATATATATATATATATATATATATATATCCCATATATATAAAATATGCCAGAACAAGTGAACAGTGTCACCAGGAATAACGAAGAGACTTTGAATATACCAAGGTGTTTCCTCTGGTAATTTAGTAAACGGATATCTTGAAAAATACAATAGAATGCCTTAAAATACTGTCACTCAGGATCACAGAAAACGTATTCTATTCCAGGCGTACCTACGAAAATTTAAAAGAAAACGGTAAAAGAAAATATACTGACTTAAGAACAGTGAATAGCAAAGGTATGCATTAATATATACTTTATAAAAATGTGTTTGTCATATCAGAAGGTCATATTATGGTTCGATACATATATTGAAGGTCAAAGATAGAACCCGAAGTATATTTGATTGACGGTAAATAATACAATACGGTACAGTAAATTTGTCTATATCTCAGACCTACTCAACTAGGTTTGATCGTAAATAGGAAAATCGGATAAAGTTAACAGCAGATGAAATATAAGGAATGAATTTTGAAGATAAGATTAGAATAGAGATGACATGCAGTAGTAGGAAAGTTATAGGGACAGCATCATAATCGGTACATGTGCATGAATGGCCAAGAAAAGTGTCAATGAAAGGGTGTAATAAGTCGTTCACATAAATAATTACAATCGTCGTGTAGGTTGGCCTTCGGATAGTTTTCATAAAAATCGACAACTTGAGAAAAAGTTTTTTGCTCAGTGTTGCGACAGCTTCCTCCCTCACACGACAGTAGGGGATGAGCAATACGTAACTTCTAG
>NW_024741463.1:0-10020 GCF_018991925.1 Homarus americanus
GAGAAATGTGGTGGGATTACATAAAGAAGTGTCAAAGGAATCTTTTGGGAGTTAGGGGGAGGGAGCCACCCACCCATGCTATCCTCCTTCCCCTCTGCCAGCTGCTCCCAGATAAACATTCGTATTCCACATACAATAAACTCCTAATTTTATTTTTTCTTATTTTTTATCTTTATAGTACAGGTACTGTGCAGTATACAGTTTTCTCTTTATTCATAAGGCAAATTCTGTGGTAACTTACATATAATGCTATAGTAAATAACAATCATCTTGGCAACAACAGTTGTTGACAACCAGACTTATATGTCTGATTTTCAACCCAGAGAGTTCTGTTTCATATTTTTTTATTGTTTATGTAATATTCTTTTAATAACCTTGTTATACACTTAGACCTTAGTTGTTGAGGTGCAGCAATAACATAACATCAACTGATTTTCTTTAAACAGTTCAGATAGCAGTGAGTGACACAGTATGACAGGTGATATTTTTTCTTTCACAGGAAGCTGGCACCATCTCCCCTTGGGAGTGTCAACTCTGCCTTGAGAGTTATGATGAGACACACAGACGGCCACGCTCTCTATACTGTGGCCATCCATTCTGCTCACCCTGCATCACCAGCTTGATTGATAATGGTCAGCTCACATGTCCCACCTGTCGTGTCGTTCATAAAGTTACCAGAAATACTGAATTTCCCATCAACTTTGGCATGGAGGATGTTTTTAGATCATTAAAGTCTCTGCAGGTTACACCTGTAGTAACAGCTAAACCTGTCCAAGACCCATCAAGAGCCATCAGCAAGAACCTACAAGCTCTGATGCTGGAACAGGAAAATGATATGAAGAGCCGTGATCCCATCTGCCAAGATTTATTGCAACAGATGGATGAGTATGATGCTGAGTTGGTAAAATCCCAGAAAGATCATGAACAAATTCTTACAAGATTGAATAGTTTAGTTAAACAGAACAAGCTAGCATTACAACTCCAGCAGGAGCAAAGGAATATTATACAAACTATGAGGAAAGATTTTGAAGAGCAGAGAAAGCAACGAAACACCATACAGGAGTGCATGACCTCGGTCAGCACTACTCAGGAAGCTCTCACTGCTGTCGAGGATCTGCTAAGCTGCTTAACAGGGATGAAAAACTGGATTCAAAAGTGTCAGGAGCTGTTTCCTGATGTTAAAGCTATTCACACATCAATGAAGGTAAGAACTGCATCCCATAAGTATACAATTCATATATATATATATATATATATATATATATATATATATATATATATATATATATATATATATATATATATATATATATATATATATATATATATATATATATATATATATATATATATATATATATATATATACACACACACAGTATATACAGTATACTCCGCTTTACACAGTTTCACTCTTTCCATGATTTCATTTACACGGTACCTTGCCAGAACCACCGGACTTTCACTTTCCGCGGTGCATCTACTCATATACGCGGTGAAGTATAATTTTTTTTTTTATTTAGCTCATAAAATTCATACAAATTACTCGGCCAGAATATAATTTACATTGCTGGAATTCTTACAATATGATGATCATTTTGAATATAAACATCATGGATTTTGCATTAGACATACAAATTTTAGATCTAATGTAATAATTTGGTTTACACGAAGCAAATATTTTATCTTTTGTGCAAAATATATGAAGTTTACATTCAAAATATTCCCTGACCTGCAAGGAATCCAGAAATGTCAATTATATTATCCTAACTTTAGTCTGAGGTATTATTTATTACTAAACATTAAACTCTAGAGTTTTCACCCAAACATTAATCAGAGAGGTAGGAGCTAGTGAGCTGGGAAGAGGGGGGGGGGGGCGATTTGAGTCCATTATTTGAATGGACGTTAACCTGGCGACTGGATTTCTCTAAAATATTAATTGTGTGAGCATACCATCATAAAATTTAGATGTTATTTTTACTACAACATAGGTATTGTGTCGGAAAAAGTGGAGTTTGGGGGTCCGGCCAGTCTCTATTGGAATTAATCCCATATGTTCTGTTGTTCACTTTACGCGGTTTTCACTTTCCGCGGTACCCTGTGGGTTCAATTGACCGCGTAAATCGGGGTACTACTGTATATCTCTCATTGTCATTTTGTTAATTTTTTCGTAATTATTTATTCATATAGAGCCACTCCTCGACTTACGACCTACTCGACTTACGACCTGCCTCAGTCGTACCAAAATTTTTTCAAATTACTTATTTTCGAGTACCAACGTCAGTGATTGCGCTGTTCGTTATAGCATTTGTTCGTTATAGGATTAATCCGTTCCAGGCCCCCAAATACAACCACTTAACACTGAAAAATATAATATAAAATTGTAAAAATTGTAAAAAAGTGCATAATACAGGTGAGAGTGGATGACCCATTGCCATACCAAATTTTTTAGCATAATATTCTCCATTGAATTCGAATTTGCAATCCTTAATACATAGTTTGATGAGTTCGATGAAGTCGTCTTTCGAGATGGGCAGTGAAATATCATCCAGGGAATCAGTGAGGAACTCTAGTAAATCATCAACTGGGACCTGTAATAAGCAACCTATATATGGAATTCTTTGAAAAGAAACTATTAAGTAATATTTTACCACCTTCAGCAGTCTGGTTTAGATATGTTGATGATGTATTATGTCTCTGGCCATGTAATGAGGACCTAAAAGCTTTCCTGCCACAACTTAACAACTTAGCCCCCTCGATCAAATTCACTGTGGAATTAGAGCAAGACTGTAAATTGCCATTCCTAGACTGTCTGATACACAGAATAGGTAACACTTTTAAGTTCAGTATTTATAGAAAACCAACTAATGTGTGTTCATACATTCATTATTATTCTGCCCACCATAATAAATTCAAACAGTCAGTATTTTCAACAATGTTTTTACGTGCCTTGAGAATTTGCAGTCCGGAATTCATTGATGAGGAATACAAATATATATATAATATTGGCTCAAACCTTAAATACCCTAGATCTTTCATAGACAAATGCCTAAACATTACTAAGAAAACTTTTTATAGAACTGATCCCAAGCCCACCCATGACCATAAGAATATCTTAATATTACCATTTCACAAAAATTTCTCACACATTCCTTCACAACTAAAAACCTGGAACGTCAATGTGGCATTTAAAAACTCATGCACTGTTAAACAAATGTTAATCAAGAACTCCCCCAACAACACAATTGGTTGTATTTATAAAGTTCCTTGCAAGGAATGTAATATGTTTTACTTAGGCTAGACAGGTAAAGATCTTGCAACTAGAATTAAACAACACAAATACAGTGTTAGGACAGGCCAGGAATCCAATGCTCTGTTTGTTCATTTGAGGGACAACAAGCATTGCATTGACTGGGATAATGCCTCCTCAATATTACCATGCAATTCAATTGATAGTAGGAACATCATAGAATCTAGTCTTATTAAACATACCGAAGCATTCAACATGAATTTGAGTAACGGCATGTACAAGCTGGACAATTTTGTAATTAAGAAGATTTGGAATCAGGTGAGAAGGTCGGGTCACCTGACCATCTGACCTGACCACCAACCGTTGTGTGCTATTTAAAGATTAGTAGGGTCATTACCTAATACCTGACCATTGTGGACCTGGTCTCACCCTCCTCTGTATATATACACCTTGGTTTGTATTTCTCTTAAGTCTGTACTCACCCCTGAAGATGTGAATTACACGAAAGCGCTTGGGAACTTCGTGTTTTCTTCTTTCCTTGTGGTTATCAGCATATATATATATATATATATATATATATATATATATATATATATATATATATATATATATATATATATATATATATATATATATATATATATATATGTATGTATGTATGTATATATTGTATATATATATATATATATATATATATATATATATATATATATATATATATATATATATATATATACATATATATATATATATATATATATATATATATATATATATATATATATATATATATATATATATATGTATGTATGTATGTATGTATATATATATATATATATATATATATATATATATACACACACTATATATATATATATATATATATATATATATATATATATATATATATATATATATATATATGTATGTATGTATGTATGTATGTATGTATATGTATGTATATATATATGTATATATATATGTATATATATATGTATATATATATGTATATATATATATATATATATATATATATATATATATATATATATATATATATATATATATATATATATATATATATATATATATATATATATATATATATATATATATATATATATATATATATATATATATATTAGGGTGGTCCAAAATATCACATATTTGTATACGTTTTCTCCACAAGGTTTATTTTTGTCCATTAGGTACAAAATGCATCCCAGAAAAAAATTGGATCATTTAAAGCATATTTAGAGGTCAATCCAATGTCCTCTTTTTTCCATTTAGTACGTAATAAGGATTTTTCGGGGCTAGATAAACACATTATAAACACATTGTCTTTATTCAGCAAAATACAATTATAAGTTTTACAAATTACAAACTAAATAACTCTAGAACACCAATACACATTCTTTATTTGTATCCCTTCATCATAGCAGCTTTGCTTGCCGTTGGTAACTTCTTGCGATGAGCTGCAACAACCTGTAAAAGGTACTGCTTTTGGTCCTCATTTTGCGTTATAGACTCATTATAACGCTCTATGAGAGCAATTGCCCTCTCTGCGCTGTCATTCACCACCTTCATATTTATCGCACGATCTCTCATTGTGATAAACACTTCATCGTCTTTCCATGTTTTGGGATCCTTACTCAAGAACAGTTGTGCTCTTTCTTTGCCATCTAGTGTAAGAACATCAAAAATATCTAATGTACGCTCAGTAACAAATGAGGCCACATTACTGATAGGAGTTTCATCAGATAGGACAATACGCCTTGAAAAGTCCTGTTTCTTTGGGCACTGGAAGTTTTGTACCATATTCTTCTTGGTTTCAGTATCGATCCTGTCATCAAATAAGCTTAGACCGATAAGATGTTCTGATAGATACCAGAGATGTCGGCTAATTGCTGCTTGTGCTGCGTGTGCAACTTTCTCATGAGGATATTCCTTTAAAACCTTCATTAGCTGCAAATCATTGAATGGAGCTCGAACAGCCATTGGTGCTTCATGCCAGAATCTCACATACATTATGCTCACAAACAAAGCCAGTTGTGTGATATTGTTTTCTTCCCGTGTTGATAATGTGAATTGGTGTTTGAACAGATAGATTTTGAGAGCATAGATTCCTTTTGCCATCCATCTTGCATGGTGTGTAGGACCAGGAACTCGAAAGGAAACCTTACTACTTGGCAGTCCACCAAGAAACAAAAGAGCTAGTTCTAGAAACTCCCTATAATCATCTCGTGGCTGATTATCCTGCAGGGCTACTGGCAAATATATATACCATAAATGAAAACAAAAAGAACCAATAACATAATGTTAGAGTTTGCAAATACACACCTTCTCCTGCAGAGGTTGTAACTCAACTGAGGAGCTGCCAAAGTGGCTCAGACCTGCGCACTCACTGGAACCAGATCAGTGTTGCCAACATCCTTACAAAATCTGTAACTAAGTCTAATTATTTCTCACAGGTAATAATTGCCTGCCATTCATATGCCATGACACAAGATGGAAACCTGCATAATATACTATTTAGATTGATAATGAAATAATTGTAGAACTGATGAGATATAAATGAAATAAGTAACTTCATCTGATTAATGGTAACCCTTGTCTGTGTTTCCTGTTTCAACCTGTCATTGTCAGTCCCTATGACTCAATACTTGACTCTTTGCCCTTTCCAAATAGGCATCTAGGCTATATACATTGAAATATACCCAATATAATGTGTTGTGTATATTAAGACTGTATCATGCGGACAAGAAAATTCAGTCCTACACTACAAGTATAATATGCAAAATGGATTGACCTCTAAATGTTAATGAATATGGATAACATTTTACAGACCTTATCTATGAACCAAATGGACAATTTTAAGGCTTTTGGAGGCAATATATTACTACTTATATTTTTTACCATATAGTTTTGGACCACCCTAATATATATATATATATTTAAATATATATATATATATATACAGTCAACCCTCACTTTACGCGGTCCCACATTCCGCGTTTCCACGTTTACACGGTGCCCTGCCAGAACCCAGGATGCTCACATTCCGCGGTGGGTGTATCCCTTTACACAGGTGAAGTATAATTTTTTTATTTAGCTCATAAAATTCATACAAATTATCCGGCCAGAATATCATTTACATTGCTGGAATTCTTACAATTTGATGATCATTTTGAATATGAACATCATAGATTTTGCATTAGACATACAAATTTTAGATATAATGTTTACTCTTGAGTAAATATATATCTTTTGTGCAAAATATATGATATTTATATTCAAAATATTCCTGGTCTTTCAAGGAATCCAGCAATGTCAATTATATTATCCTAACTTTAGTCTGATTTATTATTTATTACTAAAAAGGTAAACAGTCTGGTATTCCCACACATTTATCTAGTAGGGACGTTGGTGGGGGGGTGGGGGGGAGGGAGGGAGGGAGGGAGGGAGGGAGGGACCGGCGACCGACCATCTGTTACCGTGTGAAAAATATTTTTTTCTTTTTATTAACTGAAGATTTTTATTTTAGCTCATAAAATTCATACAAATTACCCGGCCAGAATATAATTTACATTGCTGGAATTCTTACAATTTGATGATCATTTTGAATATAAACATCATATATTTTGCATTAGACATAAAATTTTTAGATAAAATGTTTAATCTGAGTAAGTATGTTATCTTTTGTGCAAAATATATGACGTTTATATTCAAAATATTCCTGGTCTTACAAGGAATCCAGCAATGTCAATTATATTATCCTAACTTTAATCTGAGGTATTATTTAATACAAAATGTTAAAATTTATTTTTTTCACCCACTCTTTCTCTTGAAGGGAGGATTGGTGGGGGGTGGGGGGGAGGGTTGGGACTGACCGCGCGGTTGGAAGAGGGGGGGAGGCAAGGTGGGGTACTTTGATTGACAGATAGTGTCGTGAAGAATATTTTTTTTTTATTAACTGAAGATATTTGTTTTAGCTCATAAAATTCATACAAATTACCCGGCCAGAATATAATTTACATTGCTGGAATTCTTACAATTTGGTGATCATTTTGAATATAAACATCATATATTTTGCATTAGACATACAAATTTTAGATAAAATGTTTAATCTGAGTAAATATGTTATCTTTTGTGAAAAATATATGACATTTATATTCAAAATATTCCTGGTCTTACAAGGAATCCAGCAATGTCAATTATATTATCCTAACTTTAGTTTGAGGTATTATTTATTACTATACCTGGTTTTCCCCCCAAAATTTCTCAGAGGGAAGAGCCAGCAAGTGTAGTGTGAGAAGTGGGGGAGGGAGTCGTGTCCATTATTTGAATGGACATTAACTTGGCGACTGTATTTCTCTATTTCTCTTAAGTATTAATTGTGTGCATGTACCATCATAAAATTAAGATGTTATTTTTACTAGAACATAGGTATTGTGTTGGAAAAAGTGGAGTTTGGGGGTCAGCTGGTCTCTATTTCATTTAATCCCATATGTTATGTTATTCACTTTACGCGTTTCTCACTTTCCGCGGTACCCTGTGGGTTACATTAACCGCGTAAAGTGAGGGTTGACTGTATATATATATATATATATATATATATATATATATATATATATATATATATATATATATATATATATATATATATATATATATATATATATATATATATATATATATATATATATTCACAATATTTTATAATCGCAGTCATGTACTGAATATTCTATGTAAGAAATATAAATTTTAAATGAATTATTTATAGTGCGGTCGACTTCTTCTGACACAAAGACGGGCTATAAATAGCCGTCTTATCTCCCCTCCATCTCTTACCCTCTGTTCTCAGAGAGAAGGTCTTGGTAAATAACTTTTGTTTGTTTATTTTCATTGTTTGTCTAATTTATCATGTTGTATCAAAGTAATACAGGTTGTACCTCTCTAGTCCGGCAACCTCGGGACCTGACCGGTGCCGGACCATGGAAATTGCCGGACCATGGAAATTGCCGGACCATGGAAATTCACCCTTTTCCTGGATAGATAGTGACTTGTGCTTATGCCTGGAAGCACTAGCACCACTTTTTCTGCGTCCTGGTCTCTTTGAAGACATATTGAAGGGTTAAATGTCGTATAGTAGCTTCTCAAATTCCGCGAGTTTTTAATTCTTAACATATTTCATTGGAACACACAAAAAAATAAATAAATAAAAATTTTGACGGCGGAAACTTGAATTTCGACGGGTTTGAACGGCCCGCCAACGTGCAGACGACGTGCATAATCGTGTAAACGGTCATTTCTCTTATGTACAAAAGATTCATTATTGTTTATTACTGAATGTCTTTTTTATTGAATTAATGTTTATGTGTGCAAAATGAGCAATAAAATTCATTAATAATAAGTAGAATATTAAAACACACGAGGAAATGACACAGCATTGTTTTTGTTGATTACAAAACCAGTGACTGACTGGTTCTACATATAAAACTGAAGAAAATAAGACCTTGGTTGTAGCTGTAGTAAAATTAATATGGTTGTTTTAAGTAATATTATTTAATGTTAATAAATGGAACAATAGAAGTAGCTAACGATAATGGTAAAGAAAAAAGAGAGATCGCATATGTAAGTGCGCATGCGCACACGTGAAAACATATCGTCATTACTTTACATAAGAATATGAAAGCAACACTAATTTACTGTTCATATATATTTTAATTAATGTTTCTAAATTTGTTTTTATTGAATTAATGTACGTGTGTGCAAAATTAACAATACAATTTATTAATAATACTGTACGTGGAATATTAGAGGAGACGAGACGGCTGCCGGCATTGTTTATGTTAAAGCTTACGAAACCAGTGACTGATTGGTTCTACACCTGAAACTGAAGAAAATAAGACCCTGATCGTAGCTGTAGTAAAATTAATGTAAAAAATGAATATGGTTGCTTAAAGTACCTGTAACTTTATTTAATGTTAATAAATGGAACAATATAAGTAGCTAACCATTAATGGTAAATAAAAAGTGAGACTGCTCGTATGTAAGTGCGCACATGTGAAAATATATCGTCATTACTCTACATAAGAATATGAAAGCAACACTTATTTACTGCTCATATATATTGAAGGGTTAAATGTTGTACTCTGTATAGACAAGCAGATTCAGATTTCAGATTTACCCCCGAGGGGGCTAGTTTATTGGGCACCCCCTTACATCCTGTGCAAGGTGAAGCGCAGAAGCGTTTACAGAGCCCAACAGGGAAGTATGAAAAGTTCATTCTTGCCTTTATGACTCATACATTAAGGGCGTAAAAGCCTGAAGGGTCATAGGTTCTGTCAAGTTTCATAAAGTGAGAGAATGATGAGTGTGTGGGGGGAAAGTTCCCGGTACATTTTATCTGTTTATGGCAAAGAGTGGCAGGTCCCTAATAATGTCAAATGCCAGGCCTGTGACTAGGAGGAGGGATATCTGGTCTGGGAGGGAAGAGGCGTTGGTAACGGCTGGGATAGGCAAGCAGAGAGAGAGATTGAGTGCAGCCGAACTGCCGTATGTAAACAAAACTTAATTTCCCGGGGCTTTTTTTTTTTTTAAGGGGATTAGCCCACCCGGGCATAGGTCACTGGCCCGCATTGGGGCCTGAGGGGCAAAAATTTAATACTCCTGTAATAATAATAATAATTCAGAGAAGCAAAAAAAATAAAAAAAATAAAAAATCTGCCTATCTACCTATTGGACAAACTAAAATCGTTCCGGACCAC
>NW_024741464.1:0-15736 GCF_018991925.1 Homarus americanus
GTGGTGGAGCACACCGGAAGCCGTGGTGGAGCACACCGGAAGCCGTGGTGGAGCACACCGGAAGCCGTGGTGGAGCACACCGGAAGCCGTGGTGGAGCACACCGGTACCGTGGTGGAGCACACCGGTACCGTGGTGGAGCACACCGGTAGCCGTGGTGGAGCTCACCGGTAGCCGTGGTGGAGCACACCGGAAGCCGTGGTGGAGCACACCGGAAGCCGTGGTGGAGCACACCGGTAGCCGTGGTGGAGCACACCGGTAGCCGTGGTGGAGCACACCGGTAGCCGTGGTGGAGCACACCGGTAGCCGTGGTGGAGCACACCGGTAGCCGTTCTCAACATTCTTCCTCCTCCACCACCAACACTTCTTCCTCAATATTGTCGCTACATAAAGCTCACCTCCAGGGGGCTGCTGTCGCTTCACCGATGACGCTAAAAAATCTCGTAAGATTCTGGTGTTTCTAAAGGCTGAAATCTTTACCTCATAAAAGTTTCCATCCGTTCGCATTTTACACTCGCACTTAAAACATTCCTGTAGCTGTCGCAACACAAGAAAAATATGTTATTTCTCGTCTGGTGCAGCAGTGCTCTTCTTGAAAATGTTTCCTTCACAATTTGCTGTCCACCGCCGAGGCAGACACTGCGGTAGAAAGATCCACATATTCACCTCAGTGTCGGGTCGTTTCTTGCCAACTTTTCTTCTGGAAGGATTCCTTTTCAGGACTCTTCGTCGATGTGAGAGTAGAGAACACTGTAGATCGACCTTAACTTTGGCATATGTACATATGACTAATAAGTATATACAGTACGTCTGCGTGTTGCACTAAAGAGGGATAATTGCTGAATAGCGATTTCTATGTATTTTTTTTTTTAGGAAACTTCTGACTGGCCATAAACGATCATGTACTACATAATATGAATACATGTAAATTAAAAGCTTCATGCATAACCTGAAATAAACTAACCTAACTGGGAATGGGTATCTAACTTTACAGATGAGGAAGTGAAGCTGGTCGAGTATAATGCTAATCACGCTGTCGTATCCATTATAAACGTATGGGACCTTCAAAACCCACGGGATTCACTTCCATTGTAAATATGAAGCTTTTATGCAAAAGGTGGGTGACAGTGAACAAGAAACTCTCATGTGAACATGTTAAACTTACAGTAAAATTGATAAATACAATAAACCTGGTGCAAATACCGTGAACAAGTATGGTGCAATTAGGCGGCGCCACGCTGTTAGTTTGTCAAGTCTCTCTTTTTCTGTCTGTTTTTTGTCCCCGAGTCATCTCTCTCGGAGGGTATCGCTCAGACTAAAGTATTGTTTTCGCCTGATTGGTTTGTGCCAGTTTCCGTGGACAAGTCAAGAACCATACACGATAATGAGGATAGTTATATGAAATTAACTATTGAACCAAGTAAAGTAAATTTTATTTTAAAAGTATTCAGTATAATATTTTAATATAAATTGCTTAAGTGTATATTTTGGCATTATTGTTGATATTCCTAAATACATCAGGTACAGTCAAAGACCACATACTCTCACTATATATGCTGTATGTGGTCCTTGACTTGCGCCCTCCTACCTTACCCGGGTCCGTCACCCGAAGCTCTCCCCCCATCTATACATCCCCCACCATCTTGTGGTCCGTCGGGTACAAAGGCCTCGAGCTCGCCGGTATGGTAGTAGAAGGGGTGCATGATTTCCTTTGACCGCTACTATACATACAGGTTGACTTATTCACACCTGCGTGAGTACAGCAGTGTGAGACAATACACCTGGCCGCACACTTTGTTATTCACACCTGCGTGAGTACAGCAGTGTGAGACAATACACCTGGCCGCACACTTTGTTATTCACACCTGCGTGAGTACAGCAGTGTGAGACAATACACCTGGCCGCACACTTTGTTATTCACACCTGCGTGCGGGACATTCAGGCACATTTGTGTTTTTAGTTCTGTACGTGGGAACTGACTTAGTTACTGAGTGCAAAACTGTGGATGCAATGAACTATTTGCTGTATGTGGCCAAATTCAAAATTCACACACACACACACACACACATTAGATAAAATCATTAGAAAGGTGAACAAACCATAAATATGTTATATGGAACATAAATATAACTTCCCAAATGACTCTCATATACTTCCTCACCGCGGCCTGACGAATAGTGCAACTGTAATGTTCTGTCAGGGCTCAGGTCGAGGCTCATCCGTCCTGATCATCTATATGTGTATGTGTGTGTGTGTGTGTGTGTGTGTGTGTGTGGTCAAAATGGCGGGGATCCGCTTTTGAATTTTGCCACATACTGCGGGTAGTTTATTGTGCACCTCATACTCATCCTGTGAGCGGTAGCGCAAAAGGATTAAAGAGTAGTCACAAAGGATGTGTCTGACAGACCCCAGGGGCAGGTTATTTGGCATTGAATGTTAAAAAAATGTATTTTCAATACATTATTTGTTTAGCTTTGTACAATATGTTTGTTTTCACGCCTGTCCGAAGAACTTTTGGCTTTTCTATGCTGCACTACACACATTATGAAGTGCTGAATAGTTGCTGCTTGCTAGTCAGTTGGAGACCGTTGACGAATACGTAATGACTGTCATGCTGGTTTTCCTGTATATGTGTGTATGACCGGGCGCGCTCAGAACTATGACAATATTCAGGAAAATTGCCGCAAAAGAGTGGTTATATAC
The DNA here is from genome assembly GCF_018991925.1 of Homarus americanus. NCBI lineage: Eukaryota > Metazoa > Arthropoda > Malacostraca > Decapoda > Nephropidae > Homarus > Homarus americanus. Next base: position 2,702 of record NW_024741464.1, read on the forward strand.
TGTAACGCCTCCTGTTATGATGGATCTAGGTATAATAACATGATACATTTACAGTATAGCTTAGAAATTGTTCTTATAGTGAGCATGGCGCACTTTGTAAATACCATAAGATTAGAGTGAGGACAGTGAAGGACACGGTGAATAAGGAGTTCTTGCAGCCGACACATGTGAGTAGGAGTTACTTCTACGTTACTTTTATTAATTTACTTCTCACTTCCTTACATCCAGTTCCTCTCTTCTACTCTATTCAGATTCTAGCCATTCATATCTTAACTTTATTGTCTCCCCTTACCTTTCTCAGAGTCTGAGACCGGACGTGAACTTCTTGGTTGTCCTCCATCGCTGGACACGAAAATTCCCTGACCTGTTTATCGATAGTCATGTAAAATACAGTCATTGGTTAGGACTATTTTACCCGGCCTTCAGTAACAAGTCCAGGCGATCATCAACACTCTGGGTACGGGTAAAATTCAATTAGTGTGTCCCTCTTCATCAAATTTAATGCAAATCGTTGAAATACACGGTAGAAAATATTCTAAGGTATTAAAAACTCTTATGTCTGTGTGTATATTTATATAGTGAGAATAAAGAGATGAATGGCTCTTATATTGGGTAACAGAACTTTATATGGCTGCATGTAGTGGAGTATATGACCTTTGGATGAGATTTGTCTGGTAAGAAGTGTCATCCTTTGATCGTACGCTCAGTTTAGTTACTATACATTTAACTTACAAACACACTGCGAAGATTAATAGACTTCAAGAGATCAGGTTGTGGGTGTTATAACGCGTCTGATGCACTGACACTATTATACTCTACCTTCATCTTGAACTGAAGAAAAAATTTAAGTGTTTTGCAATGGCAATTTCTTATGTACAAAACACACACACACACACACACACTCACACACACACGAAAAAACAATAATGTAAAGCAATGAAAAAAGACTTGGTATGTATGAAAATAAAATGACTAGAGGTGATAAAATTGTCTTATTTTTTAGGCAGATTGGCAGGTTTGAATGAACAAGTGTTGAGGTGGTGTAGCTGTGTTCCTCCGAGGTTTACCACTATCATGCCTCCCCAACCCATGTATTTCCCATAATCCTAACCTTAATCTAGCGGTTACAACATCTTGTAACCTTTGGCAGTATGTTCCTGAAGCAGATGTAAACAAAACTAAATGTACAGTGTGTGGCCATACATATGGCCACACACTTGAACACTACGTCCTCGACTGTGTGAAGATAGAACCTTTTAGGGACAGGTCCAAGCACACTGTGTGTGAAATGGCACAACACTTCATCTCTAATGGCAAGATAGCCGACATATTAAGATTGTATCCACTTTTTTGCACTGAGTAACTATATCAATTCTCATGTACAGAACCAAATACGCAATGTGCTTGAATACCTCCCACGTAAATGTGAATAACAAAGTGTGAGGCCAGACACACTGCCTCACACGCCTGTTCTCACGCATTTGTGAATAAGTTACCCTTTATGTATAGAACTAAACAAATAATGTAAATGAAATACTGTGTAACTTTCAGTGCCATAATATCCTGACAACGGGGGTTAATTATTATGACCCTTTGTAAACCCTACTCTGTAATCCTTTTGCGCTACCGCTCACAGGATGAGTGTGGGGTGCACAATAAAGTAGCCGCTGCAAGCGGCAAAATCAAAATCAATCCCATAATCCACAATTTACTGGGCAGGTTATGAGCTTACGAGATATTGAGCCGTGGCGGGTAATAACGATAATGGTGGCTGTTATGTCACTTGTGTCCGGAACATTGATTGTGGTGTTGTAGTAGATGCTGAACTTTTTGTTTGTCTTGACACAATGGTGATCACCAGGAGGCAGCAGTCATTTATCCTGACACAGTGGTCGTCACCAAGAGGCAGCAGTCATTTCTCCTGACACAGCGGTGGTCACCAGGAGGCAGCAGTCATTTCTCCTGACACAGCGGTGGTCACCAGGAGGCAGCAGTCATTTGTTCTGACACAGTGGTGGTCACCAGGAGGCAGCAGTCATTTGTCTTGAAAGCGGTGGTCACCAGGAGGCAGCAGTCATTTGTTCTGACACAGTGGTGGTCACCAGGAAGCAGCAGTCATTTGTTCTGACACAGTGGTGGCCACCAGGAGGCAGCAGTCATTTGTTCTGACACAGTGGTGGTCACCAGGAGGTAGCAGTCATTAAGTCTGACACAGTGGTGGTCACCAGGAGGCAGCAGTCATTTGTCTTGAAAGCGGTGGTCACCAGGAGGCGGCAGTCATTTGTTCTGACACAGTGGTGGTCTGGAGGGCAACAGTCATTGTTCTGACACAGTGGTGGTCACCAGGAGGCAGCAGTCATTTGTCTTGAAAGCGGTGGTCACCAGGAGGTAGCAGTCATTTGTCTTAAAAGCGGTGGTCACCAGGAGGCAGCAGTCATTTGTTCTGACACAGTGGTGTCACCAGGAGGCAGCAGTCATTTGTTCTGACACAGTGGTGGTCACCAGGAGGTAGCAGTCATTTGTCTTGAAAGCGGTGGTCACCAGGAGGTAGCAGGAAGAATAAGTTTTGCTGCCAAGATCCCTGTTCATAAACGACCATCTTATCTGTGCCGCTCATGTGCAGAGTTGTGACTAGAGCCTCTCGTCGCCACTCGTCCGTAGCCATAGTACTTTTGGGGCATAGGGATTTTCATGATGAGTGGTATGATGAGCTGGATGATGGCTGCGCGTGAGTCGATTTGTGTATTGAGACAGGAGCTCAGACTGTAACCACACATCTTGGCTCTCCCTTTTCACGATCCAGTGGTGCAAATGTTGCAATGATTGGGGAAAGGAAGAGTTGCAATGGACTGCTGACAGCCCAGTTTGTTGGGTTTCGCCTTAGTAGCCTGTCCATAAGGCATTGTCTTTATCTGCCGGTGTAGTCGTTGGGTTCCCACGGTGGTCACCTCTTCCGCCTATATCGCCGTTGGGGGCCTCATTGGAGCTTAGTAAGCATATCTGTCTGTGATGCGGGGCTTCACCGCAGATTTTTCGTTCTGGGTTTATTCCCGTCGCCTTATTCCTACCAAGGTTCATCTGCAAGACAGCAGGAAAATGGTTGGTTGGCACCAGGACGTGTCCACATACCAGTCGGCCTCTGCGCTGTCCCTCTGGTGCCCACTGCTACTCAGAGATCCCCTGCTGGTCCAGCCTGGGCTCACGAGGCACCCAGTTACCATGTGTTGCCACGAGGAGGCACAACAGGAGTCTTGATAGTAAGGATGTTGTGTACTGGCAGGGAAAGACATGTGCAAGTTGCTTTCCTGTTCACCATGAGGGCTAGCCAGCGGCGGCAGCTGAAAGCGAGAGGGAGCGAGCAATGCCTGCACCTTAACAACAACATAATGCTGCCACATTAGACGCATTACACCACCCTGTGTGTGCGCGCGCGCACACGCACACACACACACACACACATACACACAGTATAGTTGAAAACTATACTGCCAGTGTTAAGACTTATTCTTTATGGATTTCTGGAGGTGAGGCAACAAATACATGCGCTATATTCACTTTCGTTGTTTCAGTAACGACTGTCTCGATATTTCTCGTCCCGGATATTACAGACAACAAACACATACACCATCATTAGTGTGTAGTGTCTTGTAACTGTTATTAATGATCTGTTTTTGAAATAAATTGTCCATCAGACAAGAGAAAGAGAAATAGATGAACATTAAAAGCATGAGAATAATCGACGAAATTGATATTGCACTTTGCTCTCTCTCTTTGAGGCGTCCATTTGTTTCACTGGAGACAGGACGCAGTAAACAAACATTAAGACGTCCAGCGTCCAGGATCATGTTATCTCCCCCAACACTCACAGCCTGAATTACTGTATCTTGTCTTAGACGCATCAAAGTATTAAATGGATTCATTGCTTAACTGAAATAAGAAGAAAATCATTTAATGGCATCAACAACGCAGATATAGAATTTCCTGCAGCCATCTATCGTATTACTCACCAACTGTTATACGGTTCATCTCACCCCGGACATCCTCAGCACCTTAGCCAGGTCATTTACATTTTGTTTCATCACTAGTGAAAAAAAATTTATTTGATTCACGAGATAAAACAGAATTTCCTCTTCATATTCGTTTATTTCTATAGTGGATTTTATGTTGTCAACCTCTGCTACTTAATGTTCTTACCTCCTGGTCCAAGTCACGTACTTTACACGTTTGTAGCAGCCACAGAACACTTGTATCTTGTGGCTGATCGTGTTGATGGTGTGTGATCTGAGGAAGGAAATGGTTACATCACAACTACGATGTTATTTATCATGTTTAACGTCCACACATAAGCTCATGCACTGTCGTATCAGTTCCTCCAAGTCAAAACAAGATGTAGTTGAAGAAACATTTGCTCTCTACTTCATCCACACCACACTCTGGGTCCTCTGATCCTACGGTCATATGTACAGTTATACACAGTCATTCGGTAACCTGCTTCATTATTCTGAATCCCAAACCCATTCTTCGAACTACGGCCGATTGTCCGCCCTCTGGCTACGAGGTTTTAAACTAAAGGGACCTTGATATTGTCTCAGGTTACCCATAGATGGCGTTCCCTGTGTACCTAACTCAAATATGAACATAAATGACGTCATAAGCAACACAAATCATGGTATAACTACATAGTACAATAACGGTATGAATTAGACAAAAGTTTTTGTTATTAATAAATTAATTATAAGCAGTGAGCAGCATACAAATATTGTTAAGGAACTTGTCATCCATATTCCTGCTGTGTGACTGAAGAACGAATGGCGGACTGTACAATGGAGTACATTTGTGGGTAAAATGAAACCCTTTCTTATGAGTGTTTTGTTTTACTTTACCCTACGTCTACGTCATCAAAGTAAATATCTTTGTTTCGTCTCCGTCACCACAAATAATTTCAAGCTGTGTTCTGCATATTTTTCCTCGTCATCAAAATGAAGTTATTGACTATTTGGTCATGAAGGCGAGAAGTGAAGCTGACACAGCGTTCTGGTAACTTTCCTCATTTAGGAAGATTATTATATTCCCAAACTCATCTTCTCTACAGTGTTGTGAGGTGTGTGTGTGTGTTTACCACCACCAAAGACTTACTAAGACTGTCAACCTCGTCCACTGTCAACCACCTTTGGTAAATGTCACACAAAACAACAACAACATTATAACTAAATGAACTGGTATCAGTCTCTGCTTTCTCAGGTAAAACAGATAATAATAAAAGTAATATATGCAGTAAATAAATAAACGTAAGACTAAATAAGTGAAGGAGACATGTTAGTGATGACTTGTGACCACTCGTAGCTCTCTCATCCTGACGGGATAAACGGCCTTACAACACAAACATAATGGACAATAACTTCGCACTGAATCTGAAGTAGAAGAAAACAGCAGTTGACTGTGTTAATAACACCCCCCCCCCCCACGAAAAAAACTTTCATTAAACGTAAGTTCTGCAAAGTATTGACGTATTTGATTTTAAGGTTTACTTTTTTTTTACTAAAATCGTAAATTTTACTGAACTCGCAACTATAGGAGAATGTAAAAAATTTGGTTCTAAAAGATTCACATCTCACCAGTGTTAACCTTCTTCATATACACACGAAACCATGACCAAGGAACCTCTTTACGAGATGAATTATTACCTGGCTGGGTGATGACTTGGTAAGTTCCTTGGGTCGCATGAGCATTTAGGTGTTTGTGTACAGTACATGGTTGTATGTGCATTTTTGCAGGGTTGTACTTGCATTTGTAGCGTTTGTGTGTATGCTTGTGCGTGCTTGGGTGTATGCGAGTGTGTTGTGTGTGCGTGTTTCTCCGTGCGCATGCCGGACAAGAACGTACTGTACTGTACCTTATCACCTGCGTGCGTCACAGAGCCAACAGATAGCCACCGTCCCCATCAGCCTGACGCGGCCATAACTGTGTAAAACCCAATCAAACACCAATAATTATTCCACATCAAGTAGGCACGATTATTCCATAGTTGAGTTTAAATTGTATTAACCTCATCATCGGTAATTTGGATGATAAACACGGACATGATAGATAGTTGGTACTATTAGAAAAATATAATGGAGTTATATAAACGAGGTCGCGTATGATCAACGTAGAGTGTTGTTGTGAAGTATAGTATTACCCAGGTGGATGTTTACCTGAACGATGACCTACAGTGTTGTTACTGTTAATTGATTTTGTTTTTAATTTGTAATGAATAAGTGATAATTGACAATACTGTGAATGGTGACACTGACGTGCTCTATACTTCTGTACTATGGCTGGTGACACTGAGGTGCTCTATACTTCTGTACTATGGCTGGTGACACTGAGGTTCTCTATACTTCTGTACTGTGGCTGGTGAAACTGAAGTGCTCTGTACTTCTGTACTGTGGCTGGTGACACTGAAGTGCTCTACACTTCTGTACTGTGGATGATGACACTGAAGTGCTCTATACTTCTGCACTGTGGCTGGTGACACTGAGGTGCTCTATACTTCTGTACTGTGGCTGGTGACACTGAGGTGCTCTATACTTCTGTACTGTGGCTGGTGACACTGAGGTGCTCTATACTTCTGTACTGTGGCTGGTGACAATGAGATGCTCTATACTTCTGTACTTTGGATGGTAACACTGAGGTGCTCTATACTTCTGTACTGTGGATGGTGACACTGAGATGCTCTATACTTCTGTACTGTGGCTGGTAACACTGAGGTGCTCTATACTTCTGTACTGTGGATGGTAACACTGAGGTGCTCTATACTTCTGTACTGTGGCTGGTGACACTGAGGTGCTCTATACTTCTGTACTGTGGATGGTGACACTGAGGTGCTCTATACTTCTGTACTGTGGATGGTAACACTGAGGTGCTCTATACTTCTGTACTGTGGCTGGTGACACTGAGGTGCTCTATACTTCTGTACTGTGAATGGTGACACTGAGGTGCTCTATACTTCTGTACTGTGGATGATGACACTGAAGTGCTCTATACTTCTGTAGTGTGGATGGTGACACTGAGGTGCTCTATACTTCTGTACTGTGGATATTGACACTGAGGTGCTCTATACTTCTGTACTGTGGCTGGTGACACTGAGGTGCTCTATACTTCTGTACTGTGGATGATGACACTGAAGTGCTCTATACTTCTGTACTGTGGCTGGTGACGCGGAGGTGCTCTATACTTCTGTACTGTGGATGATGACACTGAAGTGCTCTATACTTCTGTACTGTGGATGGTGACACTGAGGTGCTCTATACTGCTGTACTGTGGATGGTGACACTGAGGGGCTCTATACTTCTGTACTGTGGCTGGTGACACTGAAGTGCTCTATACTTCTGTACAGTGGCTGGTGACACTGAAGTGCTCTATACTTCTGTGCTGTGGCTGGTGACACTGAGGTGCTCTATACTTCTGTACTGTGAATGGTGACACTGAGGTGCTCTATACTTCTGTACTGTGGATGGTGACACTGAGGTGCGCTACACTTCTGTACTGTGGATGGTGACACTGAGGTGCTCTATACTTCTGTAGTGTGGCTGGTGACACTGAGGTGCTCTATACTTCTGTACTGTGGCTGGTGACACTGAGGGGCTCTGCTCTTCTGTACTGTGGATACTGAGGTGCTCTATACTTCTAACCTGTGGATGGTAACACTGAGGTGTATACTTCTATACTGTGGCTGATGACGCAGGAGTGCTCTATACTTCTGTACTGTGGAAGGTGACACTGAGGTGCTCTATGGGGCTAGTGACACTGAGGTATACATACTTCTGTACTGTAGCTGGGTAGAGGCAGGGTGCTCTATACTTCTGTACTGTGGATGGTGACACTGAAGGGTGCTCCTATTGGGCTGGTGACACTGGGGTGCTCTGTGGGGCTGGTGACACTGAGGTGCTCTATGGGGCTGGTGACACTGAGGTGCTCTATGGGGCTGGTGACACTGAGGTGCTCTATGGGGCTGGTGACACTGAGGTGCTCTATGGGGCTGGTGACACTGAGGTGCTCTATACTTCTGTACTGTGGATGGTGACACTCTTTCCTCTAATTTATCTCACATGTGGTAATAATAATTTATCACTGGATTAGTGTCAGGGTTTATTTGTCACCTGTTGTGTCTAGGTACAGCACATTGCCATTTTATATTGTTTTAGAGGGTATCATTATTTACTCAATAGCTAAAATAAGTCCTGTTATAAGTATTGTCATATATATATATATATATATATATATATATATATATATATATATATATATATATATATATATATATATATATATATATATATATATATATATATATATATATAAAGATTCATAGGAGAGCAGACAGCTATTGAAGGTGACGACAATACTTACAATAATAGCCAACAATATTATGGCGTTATCTTATTAGTAGGATCACATGTAAGCTATTATTATGCAGCAGCGTCACCTACAAACAACACTAATTGGTGTTCCATCTGGGCAGGATCGAGGGGACAGGTAATGGACGAGTTGACGGTTCTGGCTAAACACAAGCAATACACTCTGCCACGTTCGTAGATTGATACGGTATATACAATTTGTAATAAAAGATTAAAAACTCATCGCTGCAGTCGGAGGTAGTGGAAAGGATGGCCTCTTCAGACCCCAAATGCCACGTTCAGATAAGTTTTAAGGGTGTTTTTTTATGGTTTAAGTCATGGACATTTCCTAAGTGAATAAATGTGCCGTAAGAGCAGTTTCAAACATGGGTTGGATGGATATATGAGCGGTAGGGGTTGGGTGGAAATGGGACTGTCCGGTATGGTCCAATAGACCCGCTGCAGCTTCCCACATTCTTATATTTTTCGGGATATCAAAAACTCCCATGTTCACACCAGCTCAGCTGTCGATGTATTCTTACCTGGTAGACTTTCTTTTTTTCAGTGCATTTACAGAGTATATCAGTACTAGATGGAGATACGAGTAAATTTAGAAATAATGACATTGTCTGGACTTTGTTTTGAGAATGCCTGGTGCTAGGTAAACATGACAACATAGTGCTGTTATCGTTTTGATGATTCACTAATGAACCACTGGGATATATCATCATTTATATTAATTAATGGGTAAAATTTTACTATAACTACCATAAGTATTTTGATGTTTAGATTCGAGATAGGCTACATTGGGTAAATTTTAAGTTTTGGTCATCCCTGTACTTTGACATGCAGACTTTTTTTCTGATGGTTTGCGATGTGTTATGAACGATTTAGACCTTCATTTCTATCGGAAATCACCAGTTTTGAGTTGCTACCCCCCCCCCCTTACCGATGTATGTTAAGCTAACCTTATAACTCATCATACCCTAACCTAACCTAACCTAACATATGATCTGTATTTTCTTATGCGATCGAAAAAAATTTTGCGACAGAAATCCTGTGGAGATAATGTGTCTTATTTTTTAAAGTACTTAATCCCATAGTTAGAATCTTAAGGTCCCCCAGATGACCAAAATCAAAATAATACCAATATTGTTTGGAATGTTTATACTATGAAATTAGTTATATGGGCAGCGATTTTCCACTGAATTAGTTTGTGCTTAGAAATACTTATATATTCTAAATAGTATTTCTGCGTTGCGTTTTTTTTACACTTTTTGGCCTAATTTATTGAAAAATATCATTACCATCGTGGGTGCTAGGGCATTATGACGTTACAGTTTACAAAGTGGCAGTATGTACGCGCAACATGTGTGTGTGTGTGCGTGAGACCTGCCAAAGACAGTCTGCTTCTGTTCATGTGCTGATGGTGCCCAGTACATTGTGTGATTCTCACATTTCGATGGTACTAACATGATAGACATCGGATTCTCTAATCTTGATTAGACCTTAAAGGCCATGAGGTTATTCTTCTCCTTACATTTTGTACTATATTTAGTTGTATAATATCTTACACATATTAGGTCACAGTCATGCAAAATATATGCCTACGGGAAGCAAATAAATAAATAAATAAATAAATTAATTAAAATCTTTTGGAAAATTCGAGACCCCCCAAAAAATCGTACTATTTTTTTTACCATTATTCAGTAGAACAATGTAATTATTTTATTCAATCAACTGTATCACTTAAATTTTTTCTCTTTAGTCTCACCCAATCACCAGTCATATTAAAGTGCTTGTTCCTCTCCACCCTCTCCCGTCTCACTCAACACACACCCACACACCCACACACCTCCTGATACTCCAGCTTTCAGTTTCTATTACGTCTTAATTGTAAAATATTGTATTCCACATCCACTCCGTTTTCTCCTGACCTTTATCGACACCACCAGTAATATAAGATTAATTCACCAACTCCCGCTAACTTTCACTTAGTATATGACAAAATAAAGTAAGTAAAGCGATATAATGTAAGTTAAATATAATACTTTAGTTGACATAAGTACGTGTTTAATGTGAGATTATTCAAACTGTGGATCAATAAGCAAAAGAAAGTGTGAAAACGTGAAAGTGGGTCCTATGGGCATGACTTTCTGTTAGTTAGGGTAAAACGATACATATTTCAGCCATTCGACAATACTAGTTAAGAAGTCTGGAGACATTGTACAGTAGGGAATATTTAGGAACCTGACAATATGCAAGCAGAAACAAATATACAGGACACTTTTAAGACGGACAAAGACTCGGCACAAGTTAGCTAGAGCCCAGGGAGGTGATACGAGTGTTTAATGACCTTATCTGATATCCCTGTGATCTCAGGTCTTGTGTAACATCATTGTGATAACACTATGAGGGAATGTCGGTAAAAGTTTGCAGCTAACTGAAGTGAAGCTGTGAGATAAATTTCGACTTAGGTGCTGTCATCACTACACAGACAGCATCTGTGGTGGACGTTACCAGCAACAGTATCGAAGTGGATCATTAACGAAGGGAAATATTTATTTGTGGACTCATAAGAGGAACTTAAAAGGTGGGACTCATTACCGACGGGAATCATCATCGCATGGATCAAAGAGTCGCATGTCTTGCTCGTGGACGATACAATTTAGAGTCGTCACCAAGAACTCTCATCATTACATGAGGGCTTCCTCACGCCTCACCTCCAGCTCCACCTCCAGTTTGTAATGATCTTCCTTCAAGAGTTAACTTGTTTTTACCTGTGTCATGGCATCTTAGGCTTGGGCCAGTCTTCTGGTAACGTGATTTGTTAGTCCACTGAGATTTCACAAACAAGAGAACACAATTATTAATTTTTTGTCATTAGAAATCGTGGGAACGGAGATGATGCTGACGCAGTGGTTCTATCATTGGTCCTCGTATACTCGTGTTCATATACTGTAAACTGTGGCTGTAGCTACAGGGTGGGCGAAAGGTCCTTACATCCCAAAGGCATCAGGGATCCAGGATGTCTATGTAAGCATCCTCGTTTCCACAGCATGGGGTGATATGCCGCCATGTCCTGTGTAACACATTTCAAGGCGTTTGTGGTGTGATTGTTGCAAATGCTGAGGTCGAGGCTCCTTGTAGGCCACATTAATAGTGCTGGAGGTGTCGCAAACCCATGACCTCTTTGGAATTGTCTCATCCAGAAAGTCCCAAACTGTTTGTGAATAATAGTCAAGGTTCCATTCTTCTGCAGCCGTGTATCATGTCTTACGCTAAATTCAAGTTTTGATATGAACTTGTTCTGAGATATGTTCAGAAAAGAAGCTGGATTGATAATGTCACAAAAAAGTATGGATCACCCACTTAGCAAGACACACTAATGATCTCTCCAACACACAACAACACACTCCTGGTCTCTCCAACACACAACACACACTCCTGGTCTCTCCAACACACAACAACACACTCCTGGTCTCTCCATCACACAACACACACTACTGGTCTCCCCAACACACAACAACACACTCCTGGTCTCTCCAACACACAACACATACTCCTGGTCTCTCCAACACACAACAACACACTCCTGGTCTCTCCAACACACAACAACACACTACTGGTCTCTCCAACACACAACACACACTACTGGTCTCTCTCCATCACACAACCACACACACTGGTCTCTCAACACACAACAACACACTCCTGGTCTCTCCATCACACAACACACACTACTGGTCTCTCAACACACACAACACACACTCCTGGTCTCCAACACACAACAACACACTCCTGGTCTCTCCATCACACACAACACACACCTACTGGTCTCTCCAACTTTTACAACACACACTACTGGTCTCTCCAACACACAACAACACACTCCTGGTCTCTCCATCACACACAACACACACTACTGGTCTCTCCAACACACAATAACCGCACCTCCTAGCTCTCAACACACAACAACACACTGCTGGTCTCTCCAACACACAAGACACACTAATGATCTCTCCAACACACAACAACACACTCCTGGTCTCTACAACACACACTCCTGGTCTCTCCAACACACAACAACACACTCCTGGTCTCTCCATCACACAACACACACTACTGGTCTCTCCAACACACAACAACACACTCCTGGTCTCTCCAACACACAACACATACTCCTGGTCTCTCCAACACACAACAACACACTCCTGGTCTCTCCAACACACAACAACACACTACTGGTCTCTCCAACACACAACACACACTACTGGTCTCTACAACACACAACAACACACTCCTGGTCTCTCCAACACACAACACACACTCCTGGTCTCTCCAACACACAACAACACACTCCTGTCTCTCCAACTTTAACACACTACTGGTCTCTCCAACACACAACACACACTCCTGGTCTCTCCAACACACAACACACACTCCTGGTCTCTCCAACACACAATAACACACACTCCTGGTCTCTCCAACACAACACATACTCTTGGTCTCTCCAACACACAACATATACTCCTGGTCTCTCCAACACACAACACACACTCCTGGTCTCTCCATCACACAACACACACTCCTGGTCTCTCCAACACACAACACACACTCCTGGGCTCTCCAACACACAACACACACTACTGGTCTC
>NW_024741465.1:0-13219 GCF_018991925.1 Homarus americanus
CTTATCGAGTATAACAAAGCCCCCTGATCGAGTATAGACAAAGTCCCCTGATCGAGTATAACAAAGTCCCCTCATCGAGTATAATAAAGCCCCCTCATCGAGTATATTAAAGTCCCCTCATCGAGTATAACAAAGTCCCCTCATCGAGTATAACAAAGCCCCCTGATCGAGTATAACAAAGTCCCCTGATCGAGTATAACAAAGTCACCTGAACGAGTATAACAAAGCCCCCTGAACGAGTATAACAAAGATTTCTGATCGAGTATAACAAAATCCCCTGATAGAGTATAACAAAGATCCCTTATCGAGTATAATAAAGTCCCTGATCGATTATAACAAAGTCGCCTAATCGGGTATAACAAAGTCCCCTGATCGAGTATAACAAAGCCCCCTCACAAGTATATTAAAGTCCCCTGATCGAGTATAACAAAGTCCACTGATCTAGTATAACAAAGTCCCCTGATCAAGTATAACAAAGCCCCCTGATCGAGCATAACAAAGCCCCCTGATCGAGTATAACAAAGGGCCCTGATCGAGTATAACAAAGTCCCCTGATCGAGTTTAACAAAGTCCCCTCATCGAGTATAACAAAGTTCCCTGATCGAGTATAACAAATTCCCCTAATCGAGAATAACAAAGCCCCCTGAACGAGTATAACAATGATCCCTGATCGAGTATAACAAAGTCCCCTGATAGAGTAAACAAAGTCCCCTGATCGAGTATAACAAAGTCCCCTGATCGGGTATAGCAAATTCCCCTTATCGAGTATATTAAATTCCCTGATCGAGTATAACAAAGTCCACTCATCGAGTATAACAAAGTCCTCTGATTGAGAATAAGAAAGTCTCCTGATCGCGTATAACAACGTCCCCTGATCGAGTATAAGAAAGCCCCCTGAACGAGTATAACAAAGATCCCTGATCGAAGATTACAAATTCCCCTGAACGAGTATAACAAGGGCCTGATCAGTATATTAAAATTATCCTTATCGAGTATAAAAGGAGTCCCTGATGGCGTATAACAAAGCCCCCCTCATCGAGTATGAACAAAAGTCACCTGACCGAGGTATAACAAAGCCAACTGAACAGGTATAACAAAGATCCTGATCAGGTATAACAAATCCTATTAAAAGTATAACAAAGCCCCCTGATCGAGTAGAGCAAAGTCCCCTGATCCAGTATAACAAAGTCCCCTGATCAAGTATAACAAATTCTCCTAATCGAGAATAACAAAGTCCCCTCATCGAGTATAACAAAGGCCCCTTATCGAGTATAACAAAGCCCCCTGATCGAGTATAGCAAAGTCCCCTGATCGAGTATATCAAAGTCCCCTCATCGAGTATAACAAAGCCCCCAGATCGAGTATAACAAAGTCCCCTGATAGAGTATAACAAAGCCCCCTCATCGTGTATAACAAAGTCCCCTCATCAAGTATAACAAATTCCCCTAATTGAGAATATCAAAGTCCCCTCATCGAGTATAACAAAGCCCCCTGAACGAGTATAACAAAGATCCCTGATCGAGAATAACAAAGTCCCCTGAACGAGTATAACAAAGTCCAATGAACGAGTATAACAAAAGTCCCTGATCGAGTATGTTATAGTCTGTATCAGGTATAACAAAAGTCCCCTGATAGAGTATAACAAAGCCCCCTCATCGAGTATAACAAAGTCACCTGACCGAGTATAACAAAGCCCCCTAAACGAGTATAACAAAGATCCCTGATCGAGTATAACAAAGTCCCCTTATCGAGTATAACAAAGCCCCTGAACGAGTATAACAAAGATCCCTGATCGAGGATAACAAAGTCCGCTGACCGAGTATAACAAAGTCCCCTGATCGAGTATATTAAAGTCCCCTTATCGAGTATAACAAAGGCCCCTGATAGAGTATAACAAAGCCCCCTGAACGAGTATAACAAAGATCCCTGATCGAGTATAACAAAGTCCCCTGATAAAATTATAAAGTCCCCTGATCCGAGTATAACAAAAGTCCCTGATCGGGTATGAAAATTCTACTCTGATCGAGTGCCAATAAATTCCCTGATCAGAGTATAACAAAAGTCCACTCATGGAGTATAACAAAGTCCTCTGATTGAGAATAAGAAAGTCTCCTGATCGCGTATAACAACGTCCCCTGATCGAGTATAAGAAAGCCCCCTGAACGAGTATAACAAAGATCCCTGATCGAAGATAACCAATTCCCCTGAACGAGTATAACAAAGGGCCCTGATCGAGTATATTAAAGTATCCTTATCGACTATAACAAAGTCCCCTGATAGCGTATAACAAAGCCTCCTCATCGAGTATAACAAAGTCACCTGACCGAGTATAACAGAGCCCCCTGATCGAGTAGAGCAAAGTCCCCTGATCGAGTAAAACAAAGTCCCCTGATCAAGTATAACAAATTCTCCTAATCGAGAATAACAAAGTCCCCTCATCGAGTATAACAAAGGCCCCTTATCGAGTATAACAAAGCCCCCTGATCGGGTATAGCAAGTCCCTGATCAACGAGTATATCAAAGTCCCCTCATCGAGTATAACAAAGCCCCCTGATCGAGTATAACAAAGTCCCCTGATAGAGTATAACAAAGCCCCCTCATCGTGTATAACAAAGTCCCCTCATCAGGTATAACAAATTCCCCTAATCGAGAATAACAAAGTCCCCTCATCGAGTATAACAAAGCCCCCTGAACGAGTAAAACAAAGATCCCTGATCGAGAATAACAAAGTTCCCTGAACGAGTATAACAAAGTCCAATGAACGAGTATGACAAAGTCCCCTGATCGAGTATATTAAAGTCCGCTTATCGAGTATAACAAATTCCCCTGATAAGAGAGTGTAAACAAAGCCCTCATCGCGAGGTATAACAAAGTCACCCTCATCGAGTATAGCAATGTCCCTGATCGAGTAATTTAAGGTCCCTCATCCCGAGTATAACAAAGTCCACTAATCTGCCCTGATCCAACTATAACAAGTCCCTGATCCCGAATTATAACGAGTCCCTGATCCAGGTAAAAACCAAAGTCCCCTGATCCAGAGTATAATATTTGAGTATAACAAAGCCCCCTGATCGAGTATAACAAAGTCCCCTGATCGAGTATAACAAAGTCACCTGAACGAGTATAACAAAGCCCCCTGAACGAGTATAACAAAGATTTCTGATCGAGTATAACAAAATCCCCTGACAGAGTATAACAAAGATCCCTTATCGAGTATAATAAAGTCCCCTGATCGAATATAACAAAGTCGCCTAATCGGGTATAACAAAGACCCCTGATCGAGTATAACAATGCCCCCTCATCAAGTATATTAAAGTCCCCTGATCGAGTATAACAAAGTCCACTGATCTAGTATAACAAAGTCCCCTGATCAAGTATAACAAAGCCCCCTAATCGAGCATAACAAAGCCCCCTGATCGAGTATAACAAAGGGCCCTGATCGAGTATAACAAAGTCCCCTGATCGAGTATAACAAAGTCCCCTCATCGAGTATAGCAAAGTCCCCTGATCGAGTATAAAAAATTCCCCTAATCGAGAATAACAAAGCCCCCTGAACGAGTATAACAATGATCCCTGATCGAGTATAACAAAGTCCCCTGATAGAGTATAACAAAGTCCCCTGATCGAGTATAACAAAGTCCCCTGATCGGGTATAGCAAATTCCCCTGATCGAGTATATTAAATTCCCTGATCGAGTATAACAAAGTCCACTCATCGAGTATAACAAAGTCCTCTGATTGAGAATAAGAAAGTCTCCTGATCGCGTATAACAACGTCCCCTGATCGAGTATAAGAAAGCCCCCTCAACGAGTATAACAAAGATCCCTGATCGAAGATTACAAATTCCCCTGAACGAGTATAACAAAGGGCCCTGATCGAGTATATTAAAGTATCCTTATCGAGTATAAAAAAGTCCCCTGATAGCGTATAACAAAGCCCCCTCATCGAGTATAACAAAGTCACCTGACCGAGTATAACAAAGCCAACTGAACGAGTATAACAAAGATCCCTGATCGAGTATAACAAAATCCCCTGATAAAGTATAACAAAGGCCCCTGATCGAGTAGAGCAAAGTCCCCTGATCGAGTATAACAAAGTCCCCTGATCAAGTATAACAAATTCTCCTAATCGAGAATAACAAAGTCCCCTCATCGAGTATAACAAAGGCCCCTTATCGAGTATAAAGCCCTGATCCGAGGATATGGGAGTCCCTGATAAAGTATATCAAGAGTCCCTCATCAGTGGCAAAGCCCCTGATCGAGTATAACAAAGTCCCTGATAGAGAGTATAACAAAGCCCCCTCATCGTGTATAACAAAGTCCCCTCATCAAGTATAACAAATTCCCCTAATTGAGAATATCAAAGTCCCCTCATCGAGTATAACAAAGCCCCCTGAACGAGTATAACAAAGATCCCTGATCGAGAATAACAAAGTCCCCTGAACGAGTATAACAAAGTCCAATGAACGAGTATAACAAAGTCCCCTGATCGAGTATATTATAGTCTGCTTATCGAGTATAACAAAGTCCCCTGATAGAGTATAACAAACCCCCCTCATCGAGTATAACAAAGTCACCTGACCGAGTATAACAAAGCCCCCTGAACGAGTATAACAAAGATCCCTGATCGAGTATAACAAAGTCCCCTTATCGAGTATAACAAAGCCCCCTGAACGAGTATAACAAAGATCCCTGATCGAGGATAACAAAGTCCGCTGAACGAGTATAACAAAGTCCCCTGATCGAATATATTAAAGTCCCCTTATCGAGTATAACAAAGGCCCCTGATAGAGTATACCAAAGCCCCCTGAACGAGTATAGCAAAGATCCCTGATCGAGTATAACAAAGTCCCCTGATAAAGTATAACAAAGTCCCCTGATCGAGTATAACAAAGTCCCCTGATCGGGTATAGAAAATTCCTCTGATCGAGTATATTAAATTCCCTGATCGAGTATAACAAAGTCCACTCATGGAGTATAACAAAGTCCTCTGATTGAGAATAAGAAAGTCTCCTGATCGCGTATAACAACGTCCCCTGATCGAGTATAAGAAAGCCCCCTGAACGAGTATAACAAAGATCCCTGATCGAAGATAACCAATTCCCCTGAACGAGTATAACAAAGGGCCCTGATCGAGTATATTAAAGTATCCTTATCGACTATAACAAAGTCCCCTGATAGCGTATAACAAAGCCCCCTCATCGAGTATAACAAAGTCACCTGACCGAGTATAACAAAGCCCCCTGATCGAGTAGAGCAAAGTCCCCTGATCGAGTAAAACAAAGTCCCCTGATCAAGTATAACAAATTCTCCTAATCGAGAATAACAAAGTCCCCTCATCGAGTATAACAAAGGCCCCTTATTGAGTATAACAAAGCCCCCTGATCGAGTATAGCAAAGTCCCCTGATCGAGTATATCAAAGTCCCCTCATCGAGTATAACAAAGCCCCCTGATCGAGTATAACAAAGTCCCCTGATAGAGTATAACAAAGCCCCCTCATCGTGTATAACAAAGTCCCCTCATCAGGTATAACAAATTCCCCTAATCGAGAATAACAAAGTCCCCTCATCGAGTATAACAAAGCCCCCTGAACGAGTAAAACAAAGATCCCTGATCGAGAATAACAAAGTTCCCTGAACGAGTATAACAAAGTCCAATGAACGAGTATGACAAAGTCCCCTGATCGAGTATATTAAAGTCCGCTTATCGAGTATAACAAATTCCCTGATAGAGTATAACAAAGCCCCCATCGAGTATAAATAAAAAAAAGTCACCTCATCGAGTATAGCAATGTCCCCCTGATCGAGTAATTTAAAGTCCTCATCGAGTATAAATAAAGTTCCACTAATCGTTCTGATCAACTATAACAAAGTCCTCCTGATCAGAGTATAACAAAGTCCCCTGATCGAGTAAACAAAGTCCTCCTGATCGAGTATAACAAATTCTGATCGAGTATAACAAAAGTCCCTCATCGAGTATAACAAAGTCCCCTCATCGAGTATAACAAAGCCCCCTGATCGAGTATAACAAAGTCCCCTGATCGAGTATAACAAAGTCACCTGAACGAGTATAACAAAGCCCCCTGAACGAGTATAACAAAGATTTCTGATCGAGTATAACAAAATCCCCTGATAGAGTATAACAAAGATCCCTTATCGAGTATAATAAAGTCCCCTGACCGAGTATAACAAAGTCGCCTAATCGGGTATAACAAAGACCCCTGATCGAGTATAACAATGCCCCCTCATCAAGTATATTAAAGTCCCCTGATCGAGTATAACAAAGTCCACTGATCTAGTATAACAAAGTCCCCTGATCAAGTATAACAAAGCCCCCTAATCGAGCATAACAAAGCCCCCTGATCGAGTATAACAAAGGGCCCTGATCGAGTATAACAAAGTCCCCTGATCGAGTATAACAAAGTCCCCTCATCGAGTATAACAAAGTCCCATGATCGAGTATAACAAATTCCCCTAATCGAGAATAACAAAGCCCCCTGAACGAGTATAACAATGATCCCTGATCGAGTATAACAAAGTCCCCTGATAGAGTATAACAAAGTCCCCTGATCGAGTATCACAAAGTCCCCTGATCGGGTGTAGCAAATTCCCCTGATCGAGTATATTAAATTCCCTGATCGAGTATAACAAAGTCCACTCATCGAGTATAACAAAGTCCTCTGATTGAGAATAAGAAAGTCTCCTGATCGCGTATAACAACGTCCCCTGATCGAGTATAACAACGCCCCCTGAACGAGTATAACAAAGATCCCTGATCGAAGATAACAAATTCCCCTGAACGAGTATAACAAAGGGCCCTGATCGAGTATATTAAAGTCCCCTTATCGAGTATAACAAAGTCCCCTGATAGCGGATAACAAAGCCCCCTCATCGAGTATAACAAAGTCACCTGACCGAGTATAACATAGCCAACTGAACGAGTATAACAAAGATCCCTGATCGAGTATAACAAAATCCCCTGATAAAGTATAACAAAGGCCCCTGATCGAGTACAACAAAGGCCCCTGATCGAGTACAACAAAGGCCCCTCATCGAGTATAACAAAATCCACTAATCGAGTATAACAAAGTCACCTCATCAAGTATAACAAATTCCCCTAATCGAGAATAACAAAGTTCCCTTATCGAGTATAACAAAGGCCCCTTATCGAGTATAACTAAGCCCCCTGATCGAGTATAGCAAAGTCCCCTGATCGAGTATAACAAAGTCCCCTCATCGAGTATAACAAAGGCTCCTTATCGAGTATAACAAAGCCCCCTGATCGAGTAGAGCAAAGTCCCCTGATAGAGTATAACAAAGCCCCCTCATCGTGTATAACAAAGTCCCCTCATCAAGTATAGCAAATTCCCCTAATCGAGAATAACAAAGTCCCCTCAATGAGTATAACAAAGCCCCCTGAACGAGTATAACAAAGATCCCTGATCGAGAATAACAAAGTCCCCTGAACGAGTATAACAAAGTCCAATGAACGAGTATAACAAAGTCCCCTGATCGAGTATATTAAACTCCGCTTATCGAGTATAACAAAGTCCCCTGATAGAGTATAACAAAGCCCCCTCATCGAGTATAACAAAGTCACCTGACCGAGTATAACAAAGCCCCCTGAACGAGTATAACAAAGATCCCTAATCGAGTATAACAAAGTCCCCTGATCGAGTATAACAAAGCCCCCTGAACGAGTATAACAAAGATCCCTGATCGAGGATAACAAAGTCCGCTGAACGAGTATAACAAAGTCCCCTGATCGAGTATATTAAAGTCCCCTTATCGAGTATAACAAAGGCCCCTGATAGAGTATAACAAAGCCCCCTGAACGAGTATAACAAAGATCCCTGATCGAGTATAACAAAGTCCCCTGATAGAGTATAACAAAGTCCCCTGATCGAGTATAACAAAGTCCCCTGATCGGGTATAGAAAATTCCTCTGATCGAGTATATTAAATTCCCTGATCGAGTATAACAAAGTCCACTTATGGAGTATAACAAAGCCTTCTGATTGAGAATAGTTCCTTACTGCGTATAACAACGTCCCCTGATCGAAAGTATAAGAAAGCCCCTGAACGAGTATATACAAGATCCCTTGATCGAAGATAAATCAATTTCTGAACGAGTATAACAAAGGCCCTGATCGAGTATATTAAAGTATTATCCTTATCGACTATAACAAAGTCCCTGATACGATAACAAAGTCCCCTCATCGAGTATAACAAAGGCCCCTTATCGAGTATAACAAAGCCCCCTGATCGAGTAGAGCAAAGTCCCCTGATCGAGTAAAACAAAGTCCCCTGATCAAGTATAACAAATTCTCCTAATCGAGAATAACAAAGTCCCCTCATCGAGTATAACAAAGGCCCCTTATCGAGTATAACAAAGCCCCCTTATCGAGTATAGCAAAGTCCCCTGATCAAGTATATCAAAGTCCCCTCATCGAGTATAACAAAGCCCCCTGATCGAGTATAACAAAGTCCCCTGATAGAGTATAACAAAGCCCCCTCATCGTGTATAACAAAGTCCCCTCATCAAGTATAACAAATTCCCCTAATCGAGAATATCAAAGTCCCCTCATCGAGTATAACAAAGCCCCCTGAACGAGTATAACAAAGATCCCTGATCGAGAATAACAAAGTCCCCTGAACGAGTATAACAAAGTCCAATGAACGAGTATAACAAAGTCCCCTGATCGAGTATATTAAAGTCCGCTTATCGAGTATATCAAAGTCCCCTGATAGAGTATAACAAAGCCCCCTCATCGAGTATAACAAAGTCACCTGACCGAGTATAACAAAGCCCCCTGAACGAGTATAACAAAGATCCCTGATCGAGTATAACAAAGTACCCTTATCGAGAATAACAAAGCCCCCTGAACGAGTATAACAAAGATCCCTGATCGAGGATAACAAAGTCCGCTGAACGACTATAACAAAGTCCCGTGATCGAGTATATTAAAGTCCCCTTATCGAGTATAACAAAGGCCCCTGATAGAGTATAACAAAGCCCCCTCATCGAGTATAACAAACTCACCTGACCGAGTATAACAAAGCCCCCTCAACGAGTATAACAAAGGCCCCTGATCGAGTATAACAAAGTCTCCTCATCAAGTATAACAAATTCCCCTAATCGAAAATAACGAAGTACCCTCATCGAGTATAACAAAGGCCCCTTATCGAGTATAACAAAGTCCCCTCATCGAGTATAACAAAGCCCCCTGATCGAGTATAACAAAGTCCCCTGGTCGAGTATAACAAAGTCACCTGAACGAGTATAACAAAGCCCCCTGATCGAGTATAGGAAAGATCTCTGATCGAGTATAACAAAGGCCCCTTATCGAGTATAACAACGTTTCCTGATCGAGTGTAATAAAGGCCCTTGATCGAGTATAAAAAAGTCCTGTGATCGAGTACAACAAAGGCCCCTAATCGAGTACAATAAAGGCCCCTCATCGAGTACAACAAAGGCCCCTGATCGAGTATAACAAAGTCTCCTCATCAAGAATAACAAAGCCCCTCATCGAGTATAACAAAATCCCCTGATCAAGTATAACAGTCCCCTGATCAAGTATAACAAATTCCCCTAAGTGAGAATAACAAAGTCCCCTCATCGAGTATAACAAAGGCCCCTTATCGAGTATAACAAAGCCCCCTGATCGAGTATAGCAAAGTCCCCTGTTCGAGTAAAGCAAAGTCCCCTGATCGAGTATAAAAATTCCCCTCATCGAGTATAACAAAGTCCCCTTATCGAGTATAACAATGTCACCTGAACGAGAATAACAAAGCCCCCTGAACGAGTATAACAAAGATGCCTGATCGAGTATAACAAAGTCCCCTGATAGAGGATAACAAAGTTCCCTGATCGAGTAAGGCAAAGTCCCCTCATCAAGAATAACAAAGCCCCTCATCGAGTATAACAAAATCCCCTGATCAAGTATAACAGTCCCCTGATCAAGTATAACAAATTCCCCAAAGTGAGAATAACAAAGTCCCCTCATCGAGTATAACAAAGGCCCCTTATCGAGTATAACAAAGTCACCTGAACGAGGATAACAAAGCCCCCTGAACGAGTATAACAAAGATGCCTGATCGAGTATGACAAAGTCCCCTGATAGAGGATAACAAAGTTCCCTGATCGAGTAAGGCGAAGACCCCTGATCGAGTATATTAAAGTCCCCTGATCGAGTATAACAAAGTCCACTCATCTAATATAACAAAGTCCCCTGATCAAGTATAACAAAGCCCCCTGATCGAGTATAACAAAGTCCCCTGAAAGAGGATAACAAAGTTCCCTGATCGAGTAAGGCAAAGTCCCCTGATCGAGTATATTAAAGTCCCCTGATCGAGTATAACAAAGTCCACTCATCTAGTATAACAAAGTCCCCTGATCAAGTATAACAAAGCCCCCTGATCGAGTATAACAAAGTCCCCTCATCGAGTATAACAAAGGGCCCTGATCAAGTATAACAAAGTCCCCTGATCGAGTATAACAAAGTCCCCTAATCGAGTATAACAACTGCCCCTTATCGAGTACAACAAAGGCCCCTGGTCGAGTATAACAAAGTCCCCTGATCAAGAATAACAAAGAAAACTGATCGCGTATAACAAAGTCCCCAGATCCAGTATAACAAAGTCCCCTGATAGAGTAAAACAAAGGCCCCTCATCGAGTATAACAAAGTCCCCTGATAGAGTATAACAAAGTCCACTGATCCAGTATAACAAAGACCCTTGGTCGAGCATAACAAAGTCCCCTGAAGTCCCCTGATCAAGTATAACAAAGCCCCTCATCGAGTATAACAAAGTCCCCTTATCGAGTATAACAAAGTCCCCTGATCGAGTATAACAATGGCCCCTTATCGAGTATAACAATGGCCCCTGATCGAGTACAACAAAGCCCCCTGATCGAGTACAACAATGACCCCTGATCGAGTATAACAAATTCGCCTGATCGAGTATAACAAAGGCTCCTCATCGAGAATAACAAAGTCCTCTGATCGAGTATATCAAAGTCCAGATCGAATATAACAAAGGCCCCTGATCGAGTATAACAAAGTCCCCTGATTGTGTATAACAAAGTCCCCTGATAGAGTATAACAAAGCCCTTTCATCGAGTATAACAAAGGCCCCTGGTCGAGTATAACAAAGTCCCCTGATTGTGTATAACAAAGTCCCCTGATCGAGTATAACAAAGCCCCCTCATCGAGTATAACAAAGTCCCCTCATCGAGTATAACAAAGGCCCCTTATCGAGTATAACAAAGGCCCCTGATCGAGTACAACAAATTCCCCTGATCGAGTATAACAAAGTCCCCTCATCGAGTATAGCAATGTCCCCTGATCGAGTATTTTAAAGTCCCTCATCGAGTATAACAAAGTCCACTAATCTGCCCTGATCAACTATAACAAAGTCCCCTGATCGAGTATAACAAAGTCCCCTGATCGAGTAAAACAAAGTCCCCTGATCGACTATAACAAATTCCCCTGATCGAGTATAACAAAGTCCCCTCATCGAGTATAACAAAGGCCCTTATCGAGTATAACAAAGCCCCCTCATCGAGTATAGACAAAGTCCCCTGATCGAGTATAACAAAGTCCCCTCATCGAGTATAACAAGCCCCCTGATCGAGTATAACAAAGAGTCTGATAGAGTATAACAAAGCCCCCTCATCGTGTATAACAAAGCCCCTTCATCAAGTATAACAAATTCCCCTAATCGAGAATATCAAAGTCCCCTCATCGAGTATAACAAAGCCCCCTGAACGAGTATAACAAAGATCCCTGATCGAGAATAACAAAGTCCCCTGAACGAGTATAACAAAGTCCAATGAACGAGTATAACAAAGTCCCCTGATCGAGTATAGTAAAGTCTGCCTATCGAGTATAACAAAGTCCCCTAATAGAGTATAACAAAGCCCCCTCATCGAGTATAACAAAGTCACCTGACCGAGTATAACAAAGCCCCCTGAACGAGTATAACAAAGATCCCTGATCGAGTATAACAAAGTCTCCTGATCGAGTATAACAAAGCCCCTGAACGAGTATAACAAAGATCCCTGATCGAGGATAACAAAGTCCCCTGAACGAGTATAACAAAGTCCCCTGATCGAGTATATTAAAGTCACCTTAGCGAGTATAACAAAGGCCCCTGATCGAGTATAACAAAGTCCCGTGATGGAGTACAACAAAGGCCCTGATCGAGTACAACAAAGGCCCTCATCGAGTTTAACAAAATCCATTGATCGGTATAACAAAAGTCCTTTCATCATATGACAAATTTCTAATCGGTAATGTCAAAGCGCCTCCATCGAGTATAACAAAGTCCCTGAACGAGGCAATAAAGGCCCTGATCGAGTATAACAAAGTCCCTTATCGGTATAAAGTCCCCTGATCGAGTATAACACGGCCCCTTATCGAGTAGGCAACAAAGCGCCCCTTAATCGAGTACAAGGCAGCCCCTGATCGAGTATACAAATAAAAGACCCTGATCGAGTATAAATAAAGTTCCCTAATCGAGTATAACAAAGGCTCCTCATCGAATATAACAAAGGCCCCTGATCAAGTTAACAAAGTCCCCTGATCGAGTATAACAAAGTCACCGATCGAGTATAACAAAGGCCACTGATCGAGCATAACAAAGTCCCCAGATTGAGTATAACAAAGTCCCCTGATCGAGTATAACAAAGGCCCCTGATCGAGTATAATTAAGGCCCCTCATCGAGTATAGCAAAGTCCCCTCATCGAGAATATAAAAGTCCCCTGATCGAGTATAACAAAGTCCAATGATGTACCCTGATCAAGTACAACAAATTCCCCTGAACGAGTATAACAAAGGCCTCTCATCAATTATAGCAAAGTCCCCTGATCGAGTATCACAAAGTCCACTCATCGAGTATAACAAAGTCCCTGATCGAGTATAACAAAGTTCCCTAATCGAGTATAACAAAGTCCCCTGATCGAGTATAACAAAGTCCCCTGATCGAGTATAACAAATTCCCCTGATCGAGTATAACAAAAGTCCCTTATCGAGTATATCAAAAGTCCCTTATCGAGGATAACAAAGGCCCCTCATCGAGTACAACAAAGGCTCCTGATCAAGTATAACAAAGCCCCCTAATCGAGTATAACAAAGTCCCCTGATCGAGTATAACAAAGTCACCTGATCGAGTATAACAAAGTCCCCAGATCGAGTATAACAAAGTCCACTGATCGAGT